>NW_024087350.1:0-68613 GCF_009730915.1 Dioscorea cayenensis subsp. rotundata
AAATTTCTTTTTCACAGTTTTATTTAAATTGTAAAAATTTATAATAGGTCTTTATATAATATTTTATGTTTAAGTTTTTATAAATTTTTTAATTTAATTTTTTATAATTTTATTTAAATTTTGACAGTTAAAACCTAAAACCTACAATCATCCGTGATGTTATGGAAGTCAAAGTCAAATTTTTGTTTTTTTAAAATATTATTTTTTAACTAGTTATGTCTTTAACTGTTCTTAATAAAAAAATATTATTTTCAATTTAATTATGAAGAATAATATTTATGAGAACACTCAACACACTATATTCTCATCCTTTAAATGAATGAATAGAATTACATATATTATAAAAAAATATATTATGAATGACTACTTGGATGAGATAGCGGATCAATTTCTTGTATATTCATTTCATTATAAAGTTTTGTAGATTTGAGATGTTTTTCAAGAGTCTCCGCATTGTAATGTGAAGAATACAAACGCGACCTGCACTGTACAGAACACAACACAGTATCTTATATATTAAAAATAGTTTTAAGCCAGTAAATATTACCTACGCCTTCAAGGTAGGAATATGTGGACATGATATGTTGTAAAAAATCAAATGAAGCTTATTAAATTAGGATGAAAGAAAATGTTTGGACTTTTGCATTTAATCTTTGTTAAGATAACTAGTATAGTAAGGGATTCAAATATTTTTAATTTTATTTTTTTTCAGGCCGTCTTTTATTCATTTAAGTATTTATATTCAAAAAACAAATGGAAAAATATTTAGAGATAATATTTTATAATATTATACTTAATTGGTTTCCTCCAATAGTACAAATAAAAATTAATAATTTTAATTATCTTTAAGATAAATAAGTATTTTGGAAATAAAATAACGGTTTGGATGTGCATTATATATATATATATATATGGAAAAAGATCATCTAGGTAAGTCCCTAGATTTGAAATCTAGGGATGTTTTAAATCTTAGCCGTTGGATCATCATCCAATGGTTAATTGTCTATATAGACCTATGTACTACCTTTTCTTTATTTTATGATCGACATATACACCGTAGAACGCGGTTTCTACATGTTCATAGGATCATGGTAGTCGGGATTATCATCCGACTGTATTGCATAGACATCCCTAGATTTGAAATCTAGGGACGTCCCTAGATGATGGGTGCACATAAAACTTTCAAAATGAATGCTTTCTATATTCACAATTTGTTCATTTTCCTCACAATATGTGTGCACATATTGTTATATAATAATATATCCCTTTTTTTTAATGCATGCAACGGATTGCCCATGGAGTACAAACAGTTTATATACATATATATATATATATATGTATGTATTTCATTTAACGATTTCCCAATAATATATCAAGGGATAATTACAGCATATTGTGATTCACATGTAGGAATTACATATCTTGGGAATTGATTTAATTATAAAATTCAATGTCTGTATGTTTATGTATGGATATATATACAGTGGAATGTGGGGAAAGCATAATAATTATATAAGTTTTTATTAAAAATTTAATTTTAAAGTTAAATTTTTAATATTGAAATGTTGGAAGATGTGTGTTTTGTGGTCTGATTTTGCTTATGTTGCTTTGAATCATTGGAAGAGAACAGTCTAATCAAGTGTGTTTAAATAAGAAATTTCTGGTGAGGCTGTTGGTGAATATGGTGTGGAAAAGTATAGTAATTATATAAATTTTTATTAAAAATTTTAGTTTTGAAGTTAAATTTTAAATATAGAAAGGACCTTGTAATTTTTAACTCAATTTTGGTCTAGTTTTATAGTTATTAACCATAAAAAATTAGCAATATAGAAGTAACAACAAGTACCGAATGTGCTTATCATAAAAGAAAATTTTAAATTTTTTTTTATGAATTATATGAATTATTGGTTTTTTTGTTCTTGTAAAAATTAACAGAAGAATTACATTTAAGCTTTGATATTTAGAATACTTATAATTTATTGAGTAATATTAAATGAATAATAGACAGATAATAGTTTTTTTTTTTGGAGAGTGATAGAGGCTACTTGTGCTAAAAATAAATAATATCATTAATTACAGTAAGCATGAGATTACAGTAAACATATATGCAAATTAAAAAATAACAAATATAAACATAAAGAGTTGGTTAGGTATTAATAGGAACTCTTGTATTATGTAATTACTTGCAATTAGTAATTGACACCTTCTAATCATTACTAATTATCTTATTATCATGGAATGGAGGGAACTTCTAGTTTAGCAAATACTCTTTAAATATTTATCTTTTAAGAAGCTTATAATAACAAAATATGTATAGAAATATAGTCCAATAGATGAAACAAATGTTTAAAATTTTTATTTTTATTTTCCAAAAATCCCTTGACTTCAAAAAACAAACTTTTTAAAAAATCTATGAGTTTCTTTTGAGCAATTATTAATAAAATAAAAGAAATTAAGAGATCACATATTCACAAATAATGCAAATTTACAAATCAAATCAAGGTGTATTCTATTATAAATGATCAAATGATAGGTTGGTGATGCTTGTTAAATTAGGATGAAAACACAAATATATATTTGACCTAATGCATTGGATCTTTCTTAAGATAACTAATATAGTAAGGGATTCAAATATTTTTAATTTTACTCTTTCCAAACTTGCTTTTATTCACTTAGGAACAAATATTTAAAGATAATTATTTACAATATTATATTTAATTGGTTTCCTCAAATATTTCAATTAAAAGGTAACAATTTAATTATCTTTAAGATAAATAAATATTTTAGAAATATAATAGCAGTTTGAATGTTCATTTTCGTAATTGATTCATTGTTCTTATTATATATATATATATATATAGATAGATAGATGGATGGATACACAACATAGGACTTTCAAAATGAATGCAATTTGTATTCACAATTTGTTCATTTTTCTCACAATTTGTGTGCACATATTGTTATATAATAATATATCCCTTTTAAAGCATGAGACTCAAGCAATGGATTGCGCATGGAGTACAAGAGAAGTATATATGTGTGTGTATATATATATATATTTATTTATTTTCATCTAACAATTTCACAATAATTTATCATGGGAAGATTCTTGCATATTGTGGTTCATATGGAGGGATTACATATCTGGGAATTGAAATGACAGTGGAATGTGCGGAAAAACATAATAGTTTTTAATACTATATATGTATGTTTGTATTTGTATGTATATTAGTATATATATATATATACAGTGGAATGTGGGAAGAACATGATAAAGTTAAATTTTTAATATTGAAATAACATTATTGTTTTTAATTGAAGTTTTGAACTGGGTTTATAGTTATCAAGTACAGAATTAAGAAAAAAAAATAAAACAAAAAAAAAGTAGGTACTTATAATAAAGGAAAATTATAATTTTTTAATGAAGTACCAATTGTTTGTTCATGTTCTTATACAAAATTAAAAAAAAAAAAATCCATTGGAGTTTGGTATTTAAAATAATTATAATTTAGTAAGCAATATTAAATATGCTATGGATGCTTAGTTAGGTTATTTGTAAAAGTAAGTAATTATACATTATATTATTTCCTGTCTATTTGTTGATCATAAGAGGAGATTAAAATAAAATATATTAAAATTTTCTAATGATACCTATTTTAAATAGAGGAAATTAAAAAAATTACAAACAAAATAACATTCTCTCACATATACACTGTATTATTATAATATTTTTATAATATTTGCATGATATTATGACAATAGTATTCACCCAGAGGTGACCTAGTCGTTGCTTGTATATATATATATATATATATATATTTCTATTGTCATCTAATAATTTTCTAATAATTTATCAATGGAAAACTCCAGCATACCATGGTTCACACGGCAGGAGTTACATATTCGGGGAATTGTTTTAACTCTAAAATACTGTGTATGTATGTATATACGGTAGTATGTGTGGAATAGCATAATAACTATATAAATTTTATTTAAATTTTTTTTGAAAAAGTGGATAAACCACATCTATTAGCATAAGGACAGTACAACAAAATACAATATAGAAGCCCACTAGCTGTGGACCACCAAACACAAAAGGAGACAAACCGTCTCCACAAGGCCACTAAGGCCGCACCAGGAGCCCACTAGCCAGCACTGTGATTCACAATCGTCTCGGAGGATGGCTCCTCCCTAGTCTCCTCTGCAATTGCATCAGAAAACTCCAAGCTCCGTCACACAATCGACATAGATCCCTCCATCTTCTCCTTAACACCATCAGGTGCTGCTGAGAACCAGAATAACAGCATATGATTAATCTTAACACATAGAGAGTGAACAGAAATCATAGAGGCATTAAAAATGCAATCATTTCGAGCAAGCAAAATATTTCACACGACTGCCTTAACTACTAGGTCCCCCATAACTCTAAGCAAAGGCACTAAAGAAGATCTCCAACTACTCCAGACCAAAGTCAAGGACACGGGAGGGTCTGGCAACTGCAGCATTCTCCCAAAGAAGGCCCACACATGCCTAGCAAAAGTGCAATGTAAAACAAGTGATCAATAGACTCCAAGTTTGAATAACATAACACACATGTAGCTGTAGCCAGACGATTGCAGCGACGCTTTGCTAGATTAACCTGGGAGAGAATTTTATCCTTCCACGCTAGCCAATTATAAAGATTAACTTTCCTTGGGCACCAACAACTCCAAAAGAACTTTGCAATCGGGCATCTCAATCCACCATCGATAATGAAGTTATAGAAAGATTTAACTGAGAAGATCCCATTAGCAGAAAGATGCCAACGTTTCTGATCAAACCTCGAATCACTAGTGGCACTTACTGAATCCCTTATGTGTCGCAGATCCAGATTATCACTGAAGGGTGGTCGCTCTAATAAATAAGCAAGCTCTTTGATTGTCCCATCTGGGTGATGAATGGCAACAAAATCATCCGGCCACAAATACCTAGGTGCACTGCCATCCAGGCAGTTACCCTTCCAAAATAGAGTTCCCCAGGTCAAGATATTGTCTCTGAATACAACCTCCGAAAAGTCGGTGAGACGAGTTAAGAACACCTTTTCAGAAATAAGAGATATGACCTTTAGTATTGAAAAATTTAATTCATAAGTTAAAATTTTAATATTGAAAAGAACTTGCAGTTTTTAATTTAAGTTTTTTACTGGTTTTGTAGTTATTGACCATGGCATCAAGAAATAAATAAATAAGTACCGTTAGTACTCCTAATAAAAGAAAATTTATAATGTTTAATGAATTAAAAAAAGTATTTGTTAGTTATTGTAATTTTTCAAATGTCCTTTACAATCACTTTAATATTTTTATTTTTTAAATAGTCCTTCTTTCCGTTAGTCCCTGTAACTATGTCATTAGTTTATTTTATTTAAAAATCTAATTTTACCATACTTATGAAATATCCATCCCATTTATTAATTATAGTGTGTGTTTACATATAATTAATAAATTTTCATTTAATATGTAATGCTTTTGTTTAATATTTATTTTTGATGTTTAATATCTTCTTATTTACTATTTTGTGTTTCTATTTAAAAAACTGAGCATTTTAGATCAAAAATACTTGAAAAAGTAAAAGCTGTCGGAGGGTATAAAAATGAAGGATTTGTGATATGAAATAGTCTAAGAATTTTTTCTGATTAAGTGAAAAAAATCAGATGGATGATATATACAATATATCAATTATAAATTGGTTGTTAATGTTCTTTTAAAAATTCAAAAAAGAATTCCATGGAAGTTTTGATATTTGAAATAATTATAGTTTACGAAGCAATATTAAATGAATAATTTTTCAAAAAAAAAAAATTAAATGAATAATAATATACAGCTAATGATTTATTTGATAGGTGATTAGGTTACTTATAAAAATAAATAATGTAATTAATTATTAATAACATAAGTATTAAATCACAGTATATATATAAAATAAAAATAAAAAATAAAGCCAAAGAGTTTAGTTGTGCATTATTGAAACAATTTTATTGAGTATGTATAAAGAGTGATGGCAACTTCTAATTATTGCCAATTCTTTATCATCATCCAGTACACACAATTGCAAGTTTAGCAAATGCTGCTTAACTTTTTGGTTTTTAAGAAACTTAAAATAATAAAAATTATAAACAAGAAGATATGTAATTATAGTTTAAAATTAATGTTTAAAATATTGACGTAAGTGGTTTTCAATTGCTAGTTTAACAAATGAAAATCATGCAAAATATTATAATAACATTCACAGCTATGTAACTATAACTTAAAATTAATGCTTAAAATTTTGACATAAGTGGTTTTTGTTAGTTCATTAGGGTGTGTTCTTTGTGAATGTTTATAGATTTATTATATACGAATATTATAATACATTCACAAATGACAATTGATTCTCAATGGAACGGCTTTCATTTTGATGAACACCAAAATGTGATAAATACTTATTAATGGACAATATTTTTCTTTTATAAATAGTAAAAATATGAGATACACAATAACAATGCTATGATAAAATATGGATCGTTGGATTATTCATTCAAATAAGACTAATGCAATTTAAGCATGCCCCTCCCAAATTTTTTTTTTTTAAAAAAAACCAAACACCCTTTTATATTTCACCCATTCATATATCCGGACATAATTTTGATCATTGTACGTGTACCTCTCACTCTCTATAGTATATCTATAACTCTAATGAACTCTCTTTCTATTTTTTTTTTCTAATATGCGGACATTTGTAGATTATGGTTTTCTCTATATATATTATATAAATTTTATAAAATTTATCTATGTAATTTTTATTAAAAGCAAACTAATCTGAGGCAATGTATCAAATTCAATAGGGTGAGATATATCTGGAACACTTTTAACTTCCAATTTACTCTCAGTCAATTTATTTAGTTAATTATGATAATTTTTATTATCAAGCAAAATCGGTTTAGAATTCCACATACCTTGTGAAGAATCACTGCTTGTTTTCTTGGTTAATTAGTTTAATTATTTATGTCATGTAGTGATCAGCATTCTATTATTATGTATGTGCTTACAATTTGCAGGGCAATTGACAACTTCTGATTGTTGGCAATTATTTATCATCATCAATTACTCACAAATATAAGCTTAGTAAATTCTCCCTTAAATGGTTATCTTTTAGGAAACTTATAAAAAAATAACTAACTTTTAATTTAACATATAAAATAAATGTTTTAAATCTTTGTAAGTAATTCCCGCGCTTTATGTTTTTGATGAACTTTTCAATATTTAAAAGGTGAGTTATAATTTGTATTTATTAAATAAGTTGATAATATATATGTCTTGAAACAAAGCAAAGTTATGTGAGAATAATTGCAAATTAGTGTTTAAAATTTTGAGATAAGTACTTATTTTTAGTTTAACAGATGAAAATTATGCATAATAAAGGACTTGTTCACATTTTGTCAAATAATAATAATAATAATAATAATAAATATAGAGATTATATATAACTTATCTATGCTAGTTTTATTAAAAGCAAACTATTTTACGGCAATGTATAATATTCAGAAGGATGAGGCTTGAAACACTTGGACTTATAATTAATTTATTCTTTACGCCAATTTATTAAGTTATTTATTATATTATTATTATCAAGCAAAATTAGTTTAGAATTTTGCATACCTTCTCAAGAATCACAGTTTTTTTTTAAAAAAAAATAAACAAAAGTGACAACCGCCATCACAAAAAGAGATATTAAGAGACAAATAGTTTTGATGGTTTAATGAACCTTTAGGTATTTATTAACTCAGTCAAATATCATATGGGGTGATTAAAGTCTTACTATGTGCACGTCCACAAGATATTTCAGAAACCAAATCGAGCTAATAAATCTCTCCTACCATTCAACTTTGAATGGGAGAGAAACCACATATATAGGACCTGTGAACAATGAATAAATAGTATTGTATTTATGTGTTGTTCAACAATACATGCACAATATTGCATTAGTACTGTCGACCTAGAAATTCGATCCTGAGTTTGCCTATTCACCATTCTCATAACATTCTATTATACCAAGTAATGGTTGTTATTACTTATTTTTTTGGTTAAGTAGTTTAATTATTTATATCTTGTAGTGGTCAGCATTTTATTAATTTTCATGGTGGTCTACCATGTAAATATTTTTTTTTTAAAAAAGAATGTGTTTAATTGTCTAAATTTTTATTAAAACAATTTAATTTTTAATATCGAAAGGACGAATTTTTAACTTTGTTTTAAACTAATTTTATAGTTATTAATTATAAAAATAAGCAAAAGAAAACGAGAAACAAGTAACGTATGCACTTATGATAAAAGAAAATTATTTTTTTATGAATTATATGAATTGTGGTATTCATTTCCTTATAAAAATCAACGAAAGATTTCCATTGAAGTTTTGATATTTGGAATAATTATAATTTATTAAGTAATATTAAAAGAATAATATGCGGAGAATAGTTATTTTTAGAGTGGTGAGGTAATTGGTAAAAATGTATGATATATTTAATTACGAATAAAGTATTAAATCACTGTATATAAATACATATGAAAAAAGAAAAAATAAAAATAGAAACAAAAAGACTTAACTGTGCACAGGGGCGGACCCACATGGGGGCCAGCCCGGCCGGAAAATTTTAGAAGAACCGTGTCCAATAATATTTTTTTATATGAATATTAATGTTTAATAATATTTTGTTTGTATTTAGCTAATATGTGATGGGTATGTGTTAGAGTGGTTTTTGGGAGTTGGATGATAGGAGCTCTCCATGGTTCAAATCCTAGAGTTTCCAATTGTAAATTTTTAATAATTTTAGTAATTAAAAACAAGGTTTTTTTTTTTTTCAAAAAATTGTGGAAATTTTAAAAATTATATTACAAAAATAATGATCTAAACTTATGATTTTTTTAATAATCAAGAAAAAATTAAATTAATAATGTGGCATTGAAAATTTTTTCTTATTTAAAAATTACTAATTTTTTTTAAGTTTTAATAAAGTTTGAAAAATTGTTCAAAACATCCCTCACAATTATAGTAGTTGACTTCAACCCTTTTTACCGATGAGTTCTGGTTTTGCCACTGGTCGTGGTTGGACTGAGGAGAGGTTATGATTGGGCTAAAAATGCCAGAAAATTAAAAGGTGATGAATATGAGAATATTGACTTTTATTTAAGCCCGGGCTGAACTAAATTCCTGGGTCCGCCACTGACTGTGCACTAATAGAAGCAAATTTACTATGAATTACTTATAATTTAGAGAGCAATTGACACCTCCTAATCATTACCAATTTTTTTATTTATCATTAAGTATCAACCAATTTAGGTTTAGCAAAGACTTTTTAAATGTTTATATTTTAAAAAAGCTTACAATAAAAAGTAAAATAAGTTTAATTTAACTGATATATCTAAATGTTTTTAAAAAGTACGTCTGGTGTTGGTCCATCATCGCGGATGTCCTCAGTCCCGTGGGTGAGCTGGTTGCAATTTCGTAGGCGAAGCTTCCCCATAAACACTTCATCTCAGCTTTGGTTAGACGTTGGGCCGGAGACACATTGCCATTGAAGTTGGACTTTAGCTTAAGGATGCGGAAGTACCGGGTTCTGTTTACTAGTGATCGTGGGGCTTTCTCTGTTTTTCGTCGGGAACTGGGTAGATTTGTGCTTGCGCCTAATAAGGTTGGAGTTGGAGAGAAGACTAGGACGGAGATGCAAATGGAGATGGAATCTTCTATGGCTCTGAAGGTGGCATCTATTGCGAAAGATAAGGTTGTGGTGGAGCCGTGCTCCCACGCCAGGTCTCGACGAGTTATCGATGCTCCGACGAGGCCCGCTGAGAAGGTCTGCTCGGAGGAGGCATCGGGTTCCATTCAGTTACCGGCGGTGATCGAGGATGACTAGGGACGGACTGAGGGTCTCCGGAGGGCTCGGTCACCCGAACGTAGATCTGTTGTTCATGCGAAGTGGGTGAGGTCGCAGGGTACGATCGAGTGACATGTTGAGCGCTGGAATGCTTGCCCGTTGATGCCGCTGGAACAAGTTACTGATGGTCCACGTGGCAACCTAATTGCTTTCGAGGTTAGAGAAGCTCACGTTAAGAAATAGGCGGAATAGGTTAAGGATCCAGTTGCTTTGGGATAAGGTAAGTGGTTGTTGATCTGCTGGACCAAGATAATGGGAGGTTTGTGCCCCTCTCGGTGGGTTTGAGTGAGGAAAGGGTGATGCAGGTCAAGGGGGCCCATGTTAGGGGGGTTGTGAGAGAAATATTTGCACTGAAAATCCTATTGTTCTCAATGTTGGGCCTTATTTGAACTCAGCCCACAGATCGTAGCGTTTTTATTGAGTTGGAATTAGGCGATCCTTTATTAATGTGTGAAGTGGGCCATCAGGTGGGCCGGCATCCTTCTCTTAGGCATGAGGTCAATTCAGGGGGGACTTGGTTGTAGGGGACATGGATTTTAAAGGGGCGTGGGGCTATCAAGTGGGGGTGTGAAAATTTCACCCGCAAACTTAAAGGAGGTGAATTTCAAAGATATAACTGCTGCCCCTACTTTGGAACCCCTAGATGTCTTCATGTGTCAATTTCTTACGGGGGTTTGGGTCCTTGTTCCGGACTTTGTATCTGTCGATTCAGATGGTATTAGTGGAGATGATATGATAAATGATGGTGATAATGGCTTTGAGGCCGGATCGACTGATGTTTTTATCCCCTGATGTCGACGTAGAGTCGGATGACTCAATTACCGAGTTTGAGAGGAATCATAGAGAGCTTATGCCGAGTCTTTAGGGTGGGAATGACTCTGTTGTGTAAGGGAAAGCTACGAGGCCTAGAAAAAGTGAAAGGCCAAAAAACCCTTCGTCGCGTTTCACTAAGGATGCTAGGTACTTGATTGAACTACCCAAATCGACCAAGAAGGAAGGAGCTATGGCGGAAGGATCGAAAGGTACAAGCTTTAAACCGCTGCTTATTACTGATTGGTCTAATTTGCAAATTGCTAGTTATTGTGATACATGTGGAATTTCTTTTACTGATCCAGTGGATGATTGTGTGAATTATATTCGTTCATTAGAACTGTCACGAACTTTGACCAGTAAGGGTCTGGCGGAAGCCTCCTCCGGGGGTTGTGGCAATTAGTTTATTTTTGATGAATATTATTAGCTTGAATGTTAGGGGGATAGGTAGGCTATCTAAGAGATTTATAGTTAAAGACTTTTTGCATTTACATTACGCTGACATATGTTGCTTACAAGAAACGAAACTTGAGATGATTCTGCCGACTACCTGGAGGGAAATTGGGGAAACTAGTCTTGACAAGTTTGTCTTTGTGCAGGCAAAGGGTTCCGTGGGTTATTTGTGGAGACTTTAATACGGTCTTTAATATGGAGGATAAACCTTCAGGTAATATTAATTGGGAAGATATCTGACGGGCCAACTTATTTATGCATGATTTGGAACTATAGGAGCCCCCTTCTGTGGGTAGAAGATTTACTTAGACTAATGGTCAAGCGGGCCCTATCTGAGTAAAACTTGACCGCTTCCTGGTTAATAGTAAGTGGGTAATCCGATTCCCTAGAATGGTTTCATTGGCTTTACCTAGACTAGGTTCGGATCATGTGCCAATTCGATTTGAAGTTCGTAACCATTCCTCGAGACCAAGACTTTTCCGTTATGAACAGGTGTGGTCCACATTAGAGGGTTTTCAGGAATTGGTGCATAAGTGCTGGTCGGAGGCCGCAGCATGGGGTTGTGGGCCTTTATTGTCTACAAAAAGATTGATGGTGTTAGGGCACACTTACGTCAGTGGTTTAAGTTCAGCTTTGGGTTGATTAAGCTTAAAAAATTGGCCTTGATGCAGGAGGTGGAGGTCCTAGACACTGCTTAGGAATCTTGATGCCTAACCCTAGGGGAGATCCAAAAGAAGTAGGATCTATTCGATAAGTTAGAGGAAATTTGTAAGCAAGAAGAGATCTATTGGAAACAAAGATCGATGATACAATGGCTTAAAGAGGGAAACGAAAACACTAAATTTTTCCATGCGGTGGCGAATGGCCGTAAGAATCCCAAGCTCATTCTAGTCCTTAATCAGTGAGGCACCTTGATTGTGGACCCTTGTGAAATTGGCAAAGTGTTCACTGTATATTTTAATCACATTTTAATTTGGTTGTAAATAATCTTTTAGACTCAAAGTTGATTTTCAAAGACTCGTTTAGTATAAGACTCAAGTTGATTTCGCTAGGCTGGAAGATCCTTTCTCGGTTGAGGAAATTAAAAGAGCAGTATTTGATTTAGGGGGGAGGGGGGAGACAAAGCCCCGGGACATAATGGATTTCCTTTACATTTCTTTAAGAAATTCTTGGACATTATCAATTCGGATCTCGTCTTGCTCTATGAGGATTTCTATTGGCATCGTTCCAAACTTGAATGAATTAATTGGGCTAGCATTGCTTTTATTCCTAAAGTGGAAACGGTCGAGTCCCTGGGGGACTTTAGACCCATCAGTTTGATTATTTCTTTGTTGAAAATTATCTCTAAATTGCTAGCTGCGAATTTGAGTAAGGTGATGAACTTGTTGGTGGACAATGAGCAATCGGCCTTCCTTAAAAGATGGTGTATATTGAATAATATTGCAACTGCGGAGGAACTTATTTTCAGTATTCATAAGCGCAGATTACTGGGACACATTTTGAAGGTTGATTTCAATAAGGCTTTTGATCGAGTTGATTGGGATTTTCTCTTAGACTTGCTGAAAGCCAAGGGCTTCAAGGAGCGTTGGATTGGGTGGATTAAATGCATTTTGTTATCCTCTAAAGTGCCCATTTTAGTAAATGGATCCCGAAATGGATATGTACGCTACAAGAGTGGGTTACGTCAAGGAAATCCGTTATCACCTTTGTTGTTTATGTTGGTAACGGATGTCATGAGTTCTATGTTTGCGCATGCGTTGCGGTCTAAGGTCCTAGTTGGGGTGCCTTTAGGGGAGTTTGGCAGCAAGTGTAATCTTCACTATGTGGATGATCTACTTGTTTTGACCACGGGAGGTCTGGAAGATCTGAGGATTGTTAAGCTAATTTTATATGTGTTTATGGGGATGACTAGATTAGCTACCAATTTCTCAAAACGTGCTTATACTCTTCTACTTTGGGGAGGCGCCAAGAGATCTATGCTGCGGCAATGCTAAGCTGTGAGAGGGGAGTGCTCCCAGTCACTTATCTGAGTATTCATATCTCTGGGAGAAGGCCAAGAAAACAAGATTGGGAGGGTCTCATTTCTAGGATTAGAAAGAGGCTGGCTTCGTGGAAAGTGAAACATTTATCTATAGGTGGTCGACTAACGTTGGTCAATTCGGTTCTTACTGCGCTGCCAACATATTGGATGTCCTTGTTTAGGTTACCTTCTTGGGTCATCAAGGAGATCAACCGGATTAGACGTGATTTCTTATGGTCTGGTACAGACATTGATCATCCGAGTTATAGATTAATCGGTTGGAATAACATCTGCCGTACTCGTGACCAAGGGGGTTGGGGAATATTGGACCTATATAATTTCAACCAGGCGCTAATGGGAAAGTGGTGGTGGAAATTTATGACGAAAATTTATGACCTGTACAATTTAATTATGACGTATCTCGATAGAACATGTTCCCTAGGCAAGCGGGAAGAATTTCTTTCTTCTGGAAAGGGGTGATGAGCTGTCTTCCAACTTTAAGATGTTGTATTTTTCATGGTATTAACTAAGGGGTGGAGACTTTATTTTGGAAAGATCGCTGGCTAAATGGCAGAGCACCTATGTGCTTTTGGCTGAACTGAATTTTCTATTGGCCCAGACCCCATTCTCAGATGAGGTGGATGTGATGAATTACAGAGAGCGCTTACGGTCCCAATACGGAGAGTTAGGGGATACAAAAAGATGGTGACTTACAGGAAATGGTAGTTTCTCAGTTAAGTCTTTTTATACCTTCTTGTACGATGGCGGGTTGAGTTGCTCAATTGCGAAGTTCTTCTAGAGGAATTTATGTCCGAAGGAAATAAACATTTTCAATTAGTTAGCTTGGAAAAATAGGATTCTCAATTTTGAGAACTTACAATTTAGAAGATGTAACTGGCTTGCAACTGCTACCTGTGTCTTGTTTCATTCTGCGATTGAAACGGTGGATCATCTCTTCTTGCAGTGCTCTTTAGCGAGGCAAGTGTGGATGTACTTTGTCAGGCTTCTCAGCCTACCAGATCCGCCAGTGTCTTTACATTTGGTTTGGGGTGATTAGAGATTGTCTGTCAGACCGGCCTGTATGGATATAGGGGACTTAGTGGTGAAGTCGATTATGTGGAACATATGGCTTGTTAGGAATGATTGCATTTTTAATGCTAATATTGTGTCTGCACATGCTCTTACTCTGAAGATTGATCGAATGTAATTATCCTGGCTCTCTACAGTTGCAGAGGGGTCTAGAGCGAAGCTGGAGGAGTCTACTTCAGCTATCAGGCGTAGTCTGGAGTTCCTTGGTACTACGGTGGAGGAGCCTGGAAGCGAACCAACTCCGGATGTAGGGCATGATTTGCAAACTGGCTTGTTTGTAGTGTGTCAAGAGGGTGGTGGAGGCAATCATTCTGCCTCATTTGTATGGATGTGTGTTGCTTCTTGTGTTGTTTGTTCCACTGCTTGTGGTTTATTTTATGGCTCATCTTTTCATTTCTTGTGGTAGAGAATTGGGGTTTGTTGTACCTTTTGATTTTAACTAAGTGGTTTATCTACCTTTTAAAAAAAAAAATTGTGTATTTGAAGATTTTTAAATTAAGGTAGTTGTTATAGTATTATATTTTTACAACATAAATTTTCAGAACGAGGTAAATGTCAGGTTGCCATTGTCAACATCTATGCTATTTTTTTCTCTCCCTTTTTTTTAAAAAAAAATAATTTTTCATTTCATCTAAATCCTAAACCTAAACCCTTTGTAAGCGATAAATTGGAAATTTCTTTCCTAAACACTAAATAGTAAAGGGCAAACTTCACATGATTTAAGACTTAGATTTAATATTTACAGTTTAGGATTTATATTCTTAGAATTTTGTGTATATAGTTTTATAATATGTGGGTTTAATATTTCAGAGTTTTAAATACAGTTTTATAATATTTTATAAATTTTAAAATTTATTATTCAAATTATTTAAAATTAAAGTTTATGAAAGACAGAATGTTAAGTTAATATCTATATCATTCCGAAAACCTATTCGATAAACCTAGTACGTAAATCTAGCATCACTCTATATTTAATTGATTTCTTCTAGTATTTCAATTGAAAAATAATAAATTTAATTATATTTAAGATAAATAAGTACTTTAAATCAATGTTGTTTGACCCGGACCGGCCCGGCCGGTTCAACCGGAAAAACCGGGAACCGGCCATGGTACGGCCGGGTATCCCATTGACCCGGGTATTAAAAACCCGGTGTTAGACCCGATGACCGGGCGGTTCAATCAGGGAAGCCGGTTGACCCGGCCGGGTCAGATTGGGTCACAATGTTTAATTTTTTTACAATATTTAATAATTTATTATTATTTTCTCATTAAAAACCACAAAATCGTGTATATTTATTAATATTAATTTATAATTTATAATCAATAAATAGAATTACAATATATATATATATATATATATATATATATATACCAACAAAAATTAACATTTAAAAATAAAATATATTAATGTATTATGTAAATACTTTCTAAAAATTTAATTTATTAAGAAAATAAAACAATAAATGAGTGTAATTTTATTATAAAAATATAAAATTAAAGTATTCTAATTAAATAAAAAATATAAGAAAATTTAAAACAAAATAAAAACTCAATTGAGATATAAGAATTAGTGAATTAAATTTCTTATTTATTTTAACAAAATCAACCAATAAACAAATAAATAAATAAATAACATCGAGAGAAAAGTTTGATAATTATATATTAATATATTAAATTTGTAAATATTTAAAAAATGTAAAAATAAATGACCAAATTAGAAAACTCTACTGTATATAAGGTCATTTATCAATTTAAATATCAAATTTGAATAGGTTTTTATAATATAATTATGGATTTAATATTATATTTGCTTATTATTAATTATTATAATATTTTTTTATATTTAATTATTGACCCCGGTTCGACCCGGTTGAACCCATTGACCCCTGACCCCTGGGCTTAGCCGGGTCATTGTCCGGGCCGGGTCTGACAACCTTGCTTTAAATAACTCTAGAGATAAAATAGTGGTTTGGATGTTCATTTTCATAATTGATTCAATTTTTTTTCATATATATGTATATATATACACACACAACAACATAGAACTTTCAAAATGAATGATTTCTAAATTCACAATTTATTCATTTTTCGCACAAAATGTGTGCACATATTCATATTGTTATATAATAATATACCCTTTTTTTGAAGCAAGAGACTCAAGCCTGATTGTGTATGGAGTGTGTATATATATTATTTTCATTTAATAATTTTCTAATAATTTCTCAAGGGAAAATTCTAGCATACTATATATGGTTCACATCGTATTGTAGGAATCACATATCCTCGGAATTGATTTAACTCTAAAATACTATGTATGTATGTGTGTGTATGATTCTTGGGAATTGATTTAATTCTAAAATACTATGTATGTAGGGAAGATTGATTTAACTCTAAAATACTGGGAATTGATTTTGGTTTTATCATTATTAACCATGGAATTAAGAAAAATAAAAAACAAAACAAAAAGATATTATGTGTACTTATGATAAAGGAAAATTATAAATTTTTAATGAATTATGAATTGTCTATTCGTGTTATTAAGCAATATTAAATAAATAATATGAAGTGAATATCATTTTAAAAAAATGCAGTCAATGTTTTCTTTGGGTTATTCATAAGTAAATAATGTAATTAATTAGTAATAAGATAAGTATTAAATCACAGTAATTTTATTATGTATATGTAGTTACAATTTGAAGAGTAATTGACAACTTCTAATTATTATTAATTCCTTATTATCATCAAGTACACGCAAATACAAGATTTGCAAATACTCTTTAATTGTTTATCTTTTTAATAAATTTAAATAAAATAAAATTAATTTTAAATTTAACAGATGAACTAAATGTTTAAAATTTTGTAATAACTTCCTGGACTTTAGATGAACTTTTTAGCATTTAAAAGGAAAACTATATTTTGTATTTATTAAATGAGATGACAATTTACATGTTTAAAAAAATGTAACAATAATTGAAAAATAATTGAATGTTTGAAATGTTGACATAAGTATTTTTTTTTTTTTTTTGGTATAACAAATGGAAATTATGCAATATTTAATTTATTATACTTACCTATTTAATTATTATATGAGGACAAAATTAAATCTATTAATTTTTTCATATAATACATACTTTAAAAAAAAAATGATAGCATACTAAATCTAAAAGTTAAACCTTAGTTTTTCTTCATAAGAGTAAAGGTTACTAAAATAGGATGAAGACATTTATATATGTGCGCCTATTGATTTGATATTTAATTTAAAAACTAATGTGGCAAAAGTCTCCAATATTTTTCATTTAAAAAAAAATAATAAAAATACATCTAAAGAGGAACGCAAAATTGAATCCGTGGCAGCGTTATTGTTGAAATAGTTTTGCTTTTATCCAACTCATTTTTGTTCTTTTTATTTTTTATATTCAGTGATTAAAACAATAATATATTTAAAGATTAAATATAATTTTATATTTAATTGGTTTCTTCTAATATTTCAATCAAAAGGGAAAGGGAAAAGAATAAAGAAGAGGATTATCATGGGAAGAAGCTGCTGATGTTCTTGAGGGAAAAAAAAAAGAAGTCTTTTTGAAAGAGATATTATTGGCTGGGTTATTCATGAAAAATTTCTCTTAATATTTGCAGTTCTTTTAGTTATATACATCTCATAGTTTAATGGCAGATTAAAAAAACTCAAGTGAATTGTTTTTTATTCTTTGAAAGCACTTCATTGAATATTTCATATTTCAAGCAAAATTGGTTTACAACATGCGAATGCCTTCTGAAGACAATAACTGCTTGTGGTTGGTTTAATTATTTGTCTTGTAAGCTGTAGTGTTAAGTATTCTATTCTTATAGTGTTCTATCATGCATATGAAAAATTAATTTTAAAGTTAAATTTATAATATTGAAAGGGGCTTGTCATTTTTAACTTAGTTTTAATCTATTTTTATAGTTAGTAACTGTTAGTGCAACCGCACTATTTAATTAGCATGATTTGACACTAAAACAGCATGACATGGCAACCATGGTGACAAGGCATAATTGATAACATGGCAAGCATGGTGACATGGCAAGGAGACTTGGCTTACAAAGCAAAACATCTTGAAGATCTTGGTGGAGCTATTTTTAGTAAGTCTATAACATGGAGAAAATTATCTTGAAGACTATTTGAAGACAAGATCATATCAAGACCATATTTAGGTGATTTGATTGAAGACTAAATATGGTAGAGCTTAATTGAAGAAATATCTATTCATGGTATGAATGAAGGCTAATTGAAGATATGATTTGAAGAATCCTTGATGAAAATTGATTGAAGTCTATTAACGGCAAGATTTGAAAACCAAACTTGGGTGAATTGAAGATCAAGTTTGGAGAATCTTTGAAGACCAAATTTAGATGGATTGAAGACTAAGTTTGGCAAGTTTCATGAAGACGCACAGGGACGCTGCGCCCCTTGCGAGGCTGACGTGATGAGGAACCCGGGGACGTAGGCTAGTTGCCGTGCAATGGGATCGGGAGATTTGGCTGCATCGACTCAGACTAAGAATGACCGGGAGGTTGATGGGTCTTGAGGTCATCCGTAACGTAACCAGAACTCAGTCAAGTCAGCAGTCAGGGCCATGTTGCAACTTATGTTACAACAGGAGTTGCAATGACTAATTTCGAAGGTTTTTAAATTAGTAGCCGTGGAGATTCTAAAAGAGATATGTGTCTATATTTGGGGCGTTGAGGCGTCTATATAAAGTTTCTACCTTACTCGTGAGATTGAAAGTGTGACTCTTGGGTGACTCTTGGAGGAGAGTGTGTAGCACGCAGACATTTGAGAGGGTAGTGATTTTTTTATTATTGAGAGTGTGAGTGGCAAGTGTTTGTACTCATCTATTTTTACCTCTTTTAGTGGATTGTTTATCTCCGGGCTTAGCCCCCCCAGACGTAGGTGAGGTGACGCCGAACTGGGTTGCCAATCTTGTGTGTCTCCTTCTTGCTTGGTTTGTGTGAGTTTTTTCTTTGAGTGTTTTAAGTGTTCACTAAACCACAAACCACATCACCGGAACTAACAGTAACCATAAAAAAATAATCTAAAGAAAAGAGAAACAAGTATTGTATATATTTAGGATAAAAGAAAATTATATATTTTTAATTAATTATATGAATTGGTGGCGTTCATGTTCTTATAAAAATATTCAATAAGAGAGTTCCATTGATGTTTTGATATTTGGAGTAATTATAATTTATTAAATGATATTAAATGAAATAATATGCAGAGAATTTTTTCTTTGGACAGTGATGAGGTCATTTGTAAAATTAAATAACATAATTATTTACGAATAAAGTAAGTACTAAATTATACATGTAAAAAATTAAAAAAAAAAAGGATAAAAAAGAGTTAGTTGTGCAACAATAGGAGCAATTTTACCATGTAAAGTGTAATTAACACATACCTATTTCCAATTATTTTATTATAATCAAGTAAACACAAATTCAAGTTTAGTAAATACTCTTTAAATGTTTTTTAAAATAAGTTTACAAAAAAAAATTAAAATTTTATTTAACATATAATGTTTGAAATTTTGGTTTCTTTCATAAATTCAATTTTAAACAATATGATTTGTAATTATTAAATTATTTATCAAATATAATTATAAAATTTTGCATGACAAGAAACAAATAAATATATGTAATATTAATTTTAAAAAAATAATTGAATAAAATGTTTAAAATGTTAACGATATCTAATTTACTTTACTTATCTTGTTATTTAGTATATGACGAGATTAAAAATATATTAATTCCTTTCGAATAATGACTACTTAGGATAAAAGAAACTAAGAAATCACAGATACTGTAAATTTAAAAGTTAAGACGTACTTTTTTTTATAAGAAATTAAATGATGTGTTTGTGAAGGCTATTAAATAAACACAAATATATATAATGTATTTTTTTATTATTTTAATAATGTGAATGACTGATTTATTAAAAAGCAAAAAAAGTACAAATAGACAAAACATAAATAAACAAAAAACAAAACCAACAAACAAAAATGAAACAACGAAAATTAGAATAACAAAACAACATAAAACTATGAAGTTAATTATCAAGGTGAAACACTTTAAAGCTAAGAAGGGAAGGAAAAACTTAAAAATAAAAGAGATACAAATTAAAACTGCAAAATTAGAGTTTTCCATCATAAAGTAGCAAGGGTTGACTCATATACTAAAAAGACTACTTAATAATCAGATTGTCAAGTAGAGGATTTTCTTCCGTGTTACCATCCAAAAAATATAGGAAATGTTTAACTGTATGAATCTCGATGCTTGGGAGTTGCTGGAGCTAAAAGTGGTGAGCCGTAGAAATTTAAAATGGAAACATGTAAATAGTCTTAATTATGATAGGAATAGGATCAATCACACATTATTGAAAAATTCTTGTGTTTCTTACTGGCCACATGTTGCGCTTATGCATTTGATCATTGATAAGATAACTAATATACCAAGAGACTCAAATATTTTTCATTTTAATTTTTTCAAACTTGGATTTTATTCATTTAATTATTTAAAATTTTAAAAACAAACAATTTTTTTAATTATAATTATTTTTAATATTATATTTAATTGGTTTCCTCCAATATTGCAATTAAAATATAATAATTTGAATTATCTTTGAAATCAATAATTATTTTAAATAACATTCTAAAAGAGCAGTTTGTGTGTTTGTTTTCATAATTGATCTGTTGTTCTTGCTTTTATAATGAATGATTTGTGAATTCACAATTTATTCATTTCTGGAACAATATGTATGCACATATTGTTATATAATAATAATAATAATAAACATTTGTTGTGGCATGAGATTCAAGCAATGGATTGCGCATAAAATTAAAAAAAATGAATTATGGATTTATGAAAGTCTCAAAACTTTCCAAACATGCCCTTTAATTTTTTAATTTATCAGATAATCCTTTTTTTTTTTCAGTTTATGTTTTTTTAATTATTGCATTTTATCCGTTAATTTATTCTATCTTATAATATATATTTTCTGCTTAATATGTATAGTATTTATTTAAAATTGGGTGTTTATGTGTTACCATATAAATTTTCACTCAATATATAGTATGTTTTTTGTTTAATATTTGTTTTTGATGTTTAATATCTGACCTTTTCTTTTAATATTATGTGTTTCAGCTTAAAAACATTAGGGCATTTTGGTCAACATCAGTTACTTTTATGACATAATGAGTGAAAAGCACGTTGTCTGAAAAACAGACTTTTGGGAATACTCAAATTTGGCTAGAGGACTTTTAAAATATTTCAAAAATATAATATATATATATATATATATATATTAGTTTTTTCTTCTAACAATTTCTCAATAACTTATCAAAGGGAAATTCTAGCTGATTCACATTGCAAGAATTACATATCCCGGGAATTAATTGAACATTAAAATATAATAATTATACTTTTTTTTATTGAAATAAAATTTGAATTTTCATATTGAAAGGACCGTGTAATTTTTTATTTATGTTTTGAACTAAATTTATTGTTATCATCCATAAATTATAGATAAAAAAAACCTTATTCATTTATGATAAAAGAAGACTATAAATTCTTTATGAATTATGAATCATTCTTGCTCATGTTGTTATATAAAAAATGACCAAAAAAAATTCAGTGGAAATTTTAAATTAAGAATAATTATAATTTACTAAGTAATGTTAAGCGAATTATATGCAGGAATTATCTTCTTAATTAGAGAGTGATGAGGTTATTCGCAAAAGTAAATAATATGATTAATTAGGAATAAAATAAGTATTAAACCACAATATATATATATATATATATATATATATATATATATGCATTTTAAGAGTTAGTCACCCTTATAAAAAGCAATTTTATTATGTACCCGTAGATGGAGTAATTGGCAGCTTCTAATTATTTTAAATTCTTTTATCATCATTAAGTATGCAAAAATACATGTTTAAATAATACTTGCTAAATGTTTATCTTGTAATAAACTTAAACGTTTAAAAATTTATAATTAATTCCTGACCTGGAGAGAGTTTTTAGCATTTAAGAGGTAAAGTATAATTTGTGTTTGTTACATGAACTAACAATGCATATATAAAAAAAACTAATAAAAAATATGTAAAAATAAATGAAAAATAAATTGAATGCAATTTTTAAAATGTAAAGGTATACAGCTATTATTTTTTAAGTTTAACACACTTTATACTTTTTTTAATTACATGAGGAGAATAAAATAAAATCTATTAATTTTGTTTTTCTAATTATACCTAATTTGAATAAATAAGTTATAAAAACGATAAAATAATATAAATCAAGGGACATTGAAAATTAGCACCGTATTCAACTTTCTTTTTAAATTGTCTTTTAATCCCTTAATTATTTATATTAAAAGAACAAAACATAAATTAAAATTTAAATATAATATCATATTTAATTGGTTTCCTCCAATATTTCAATTAAAGTGTATAATTTTAAAGCTATAATTTCTATTATCTTTAAATGACTAAGTATGATAAATAATTTTGTAAAAATTCCAGTTTCAAAACTAATCCATCATTCTTACTTTCATATATGTATATATATATACAAACACAACATAGAGCTTTCAAAATGAATGATTTTGTTGCTTCTTCATAAAAGATGGATGCTCATATAACTTTCCCAATGGAGCTGATTTTTTCTTTTTAACGTGAAATTCAAGCAATGAATATATCTATTGGTGATGTCTTTGCTGTTTTTTTTTTCTAATTATCTATAATTTTTTTTATTCATCAAAATGACAATTAAGCTATGACATTAATCTTAAATCAGCATCTAGCCATTTTAAATTACTAAAAAATTGAGTGTATTTTTTATTTTTGCAATTTTTATTATTACTAAAATAACTCAGGTTTTATCATTCAAAATACTTAATCAGCAGCTAAGTGTTGATTTGACATTGATGTAATAATTTGAGTTATTTTGATGAATACATCGGAATTTTAAATTATTAAGACAATTTTTTCGAAAAAGAATTCATCTTGGAAAGAAGTTTTGTTCTCTATATTTTCTAACGGCACCAACGGCTTTTTTTTAAAAAAAGTTGCATTTTTTTAAAATTATTTATTAAAATGAGTATTTTTTTAATTAATTACCAAAATACGTAAAAAGTACCATGCATGGTACTTGCATAACTTTTTTTGCACATGGGTTATTAATAATTTTTTTTAATTTTATAATAGTTTTATATATGATATTTTACATTTACAACCTTATAAAATTTTTAATTTTTTCACAACTCAATTTAAATTTCACAATGGTTTTTTTTATATAATATTTTACGTTTTAGTCTTTATAATTTTTTTAAATTAAATTTTTTTCTCACAACCCTATTTAAAATTTACAATGGTTTTTTAATATAATATTTTACATTTAAGTCCTTATATTTTTTAAATTTAAATTCTTTCTAACATATATCATTTTCAATAAGTAAAAAACACATATCATACCCTAAACAAATAAAAAGGATAACATATATTATAAAAAGATTATGACAATCACATATTACGAACGACTTGGACAAGGTGCATTGGGACAATTCCGACGACTATAACATTCATTTCGACATAAACCACAACACTTTTGCTGACCGACTTCTCTTATATCATTTCATTATGAATTCTTGTAGATTTGGGACGCCCTTTCAAAGATCTTCGCATTGTAATGTCAGGACGCAGACATTGACCACTGTGCAAGTAGTCTTTCATAATATGTGATTGTCCTAATCTTTTTATAATATATGTTATCTTTTTTATCCGTTTAAACTTTAGAGTATGATATGTGTTTTTTTTTATTGTAAATGATATATGTTAGAAAGAATTTAGATTAAAAAAAATGTAAGGACTTAAACATAAAATATAATATTAAAAAACCATTGTAAATTTTAAATAGGGTTGTGAGAAAAAAATTTAATATAAAAAAAATTATAAGGACTAAAACGTAAAATATTTTATAAAAAAACCATTGTAAAATTTAAATAGAGTTGTGAAAAAAAATTTAATTTAAAATTTTTATAAGGTTGTAAATGTAAAATATCATATATAAAACTATTATAAAATTAAAAAAAAAATATTAATAACCCATGTGCAAAAGAGTACTATACAAGTACCATGCATGGTACTTTTTGCGCATTTTGGTAATTAATTTAAAAAATACTCATTTTATTAAATAATTTTAAAAAATGCAATATTTAAAAAAAAAACCTCCACCAACACTGTCACTTTGAAAAATTTCCGGCATCCAAAGGAATAGCATTGCTATAGAAAAACACCTTGAAATAGCATTAGAAATCTCATCCCTTGCACTTTGGCTATCACTACTTCTTTCCATCATTTTTTTTTTTAATAATAGACGACAAGCGTCTTTTTTTTATGAATATAAACAGTACCAAACAGCACTAGAACCCGGATGTACAGTATATATATAGTATGGGAATAATATAAAATCTCGGGTGAATAGTATATAAACAGTACGGTGAACAGTACTATTGGGGGAGAGATTTGAACCCGTGACCTCTATCATTTTTTTTTAAAACATCTTTTTGGTGTTTGTGGTTCTTTTATTTATATACATCTCATTATTTAACAACAGATTAAAAAAAAAGTCAAGTGGAGTGTTTTTATCTTTTAAAAACACCTCGTTGAATATATCATCCATGAATAGATAGATTGTAAATCTTTGTTATTTGTTTTAACATGACATCTGCATAGTTTATCTATATAATTATTATTGAAACCAAAATAATATGAAGCAATGCATCATAGGTTGAGGTCTGGAGCACTATGACTTCTAATTAGCTCTAAGCCGATTTAGTTATTATTATTATTTTTCTCAACCTTGAGTTTGTTATGAAACCAAATAGGTTTAGAGCGTGTCAATGAGTGCTCCTTGTTTTCTTTGTTAGTTTACTTATTTATGTTCTCTGGTCATTAATATTCTATACTAATGGTGCTCTATCATGTACGTGTTTTATTTTTAATTTTTAATTTTTAATTTTATTTAAGCAAACAAAATAATCTTTTTGGTTCATCAGTGTTAAATCTGATTCAAATTGAAATCTCTGCAACACCTCTTGTTCAAATGGCCCCAACTCTAGAGAATATCTATATAAACATAGAATTTTTTTTTTTATAAAAAAAAAAGTAATTCAATGTCAAATTGACAGTGAAATAATAGACGAATTAAAAGGTAAATCTCCTCTCTAAGTCCTGTCTATTACCAGCGTTGCTTTATTAAATGATAACTGTGGGCAACCAGAGCTGAGAAAATTTACATTTTCTTGGCAGCAACACATCTTAAGACAAACAATAAACCAAACACACTTGAAAAAATTAAGCACTGATCATCTTGTCCATGCATGACATTAACACTAACATCATAAAGTATCAAGTGAAATCAAGTAAAAGGAGAGTTCAGTTACCAAGAAAATAATTGAGGTTATGGATGCTAATCATGCTTACTATGTTCACTGAGCTCAAGAAACTACATAACAGGCAGCATTGTGCAGTACTGATAAAACAAAAAATGTGAAACAGCAAAATGAAGAGAGAACAGTGTTAATGCAAGCTATAGAGGAGACAACTAAAACAACAGGAAGAGAGTCAAAATGATCAGGAGTTTTTCTAATTTCTCTTAGTCAACATTCATCTCTTCTATGAGAGGTTTTAAACACTACAACACAAAGCTGCCATAATGGCTTTCTCGCAATACGATGCATGCATGGACCAATTGCATGGTAGCATGCTAACTTAGTAAAACACAAAGTAACTTTTCAGCACACAAAAACATGATAAAGATTAAACTAGGTACTGTCTTATATGACAGTTCCTTTTCAACCAATGCTGACCAATTAATGGGAGAGAGTTACAAGTAAAGAGACAGAGTTCTTTACTTGCAACTCACTCCTTCCTCTTTTCATGCTTAGACTTTGAGTCACCCGTTGACATCCTCCCTTGACTCAAAGTCTCTCACTCCCAACCTTGACCGAATATGGCCGTGCTTCTGTATTCCCAGTGGCTTTGTGAAGATGTCAGCTATCTGCTGGTCGGTGCTACAATATTCAAGCTCTATAACTCCATCATTAACAAGATCACGGATGAAATGAAAACGTAACTCAATGTGTTTTGTTCTTCCATGCAAGGCCGGATTCTTGGTGATCATGATCGTTGATTTGTTGTCGCACCACACTACCGTTGCTCAAAGTTGTTTCATTCCACAATCCTCCAATATCCTCCGCAGCCACACAGCTTGACAGGCAGCTGTTGACGCAGCCACGTATTCCGCTTCAGTAGTGGAAAGCGTGGTGATGTCTTGTTTCTTGGAGCCCCACGAGACAGCCCCGGTTCCGATGTTGAAAATCATTCCTGTTGTGCTCTTCCTATCCTCTGCACACCCAGCCCAATCGCTATCCGAGAACCCCACCAATTTGCACTCAGAACTCCTAGAGTACCAGATACCATAATTCTGGGTTCCTCTTAAGTACCGCAACACTCGTTTCCCAGCATCAAAATGTAGCTTACTAGGATTACTGACAAACCTGGAGAGAATTCCAACTGCGTATGAGATGTCTGGTCGTGTATGTGTTGCATATAATAGTCTCCCTACCAAGCTTCTATACATCTTAGCATCCACAGCTCCACTTGAATCTTCTGCTTGTAATTTTTCATTTACAAACATTGGGGTTCCTACTGCCTTGCTTTGATGCATGTTAAACATCATCAGTATATCTGCAATGTAGCGTCTTTGAGTAATAAAAATTCCTGTCTTGCTTTGTTTCACTTCAATGCCAAGAAAGTGATGAAGACGTCCTAAGTCTGTCATTTCAAAGGTTTCTTGCATCTCCTGCTTAAACACCTGCACCATTCGTTGCGAGGAGCTCATATAAACAATGTCATCGACGTAGATGCTCATCAAGAGAACATTATTCTCTCCATCCAGCCTTTTATACAGTGTGTGCTCATTCACACTCCTCGCAAAGCCTTTGTGTAAGAGATATTCATCAATTCTTGCATACCATGCCCTCGGTGCTTGTCGCAAACCGTATAAAGCCTTGTGAAGTTTAAACACCTTGCTTTCACTGCCCTTCATCTCATACCCAATCGGCTGCTCAACATAGACCTCTTCTTGGATAACACCATTCAAGAACGCTGACTTGACATCAAAATGGTATACAGGCCAGCTCAACTGCGCTGCGAGTGCAAACATCACCCTCACCGTCTCCATTCGTGCCACAGGTGCAAATGCTTCTTCAAAATCCACTCCTGGTTGTTGTGTATATCCCTTTGCGACCAAACGCGCCTTGAATCTTTGAACATTTCCATCTGAATCCAGTTTGGTCTTATAGACCCATTTTAAACCTATCACCTTCTTCCCAGCTGGATATTCAACCAACTCCCAAGTGTTATTCTTGTTGATAGATTCAATTTCCTCTTCCATTGCCTTTCTCCAAACTGTAGACTTGACAGCTTCTTCATAGGTTGTGGGGTCTGCAACGTTTAGAAGTAATGCACATCTTTCATAAATTTCATTCAAAGACCTTACCTTGCGACTTGGCGACCCATCTGTTGTTACAACTGGTAAGATGTCGGTTTCTTCTTCATTATTTGGGGTGTTCTCTGTTGAGTCCCTGCTGTTTGAGATATGATCTTGGTTTGAATGATGATCAACCTGAGAAGCTTCAGAAATAATTGAAGGATTGTAGGCTTTTGGAACACTTGAGCTGCTCCCAGAGTCAAGGAGTGCACCGACAGGACTAGTCGAGTCCTCCTCCCATTTCCAGCAATCTTCTTCATGAAACACCACATCCCGACTTATGATTGTTTTGTGGGTTATTGGATTGTAAAGTTTGTAAGCCTTAGAGTTTGTACAATACCCCACGAAGATACATTTCTCAGTTCGATCATCAAGTTTATGCAGATGATGTTTAGGAACCAGTGAGAAAGCAATACTCCCAAAGATTTTCAGGTGTGTTACTGACGGTTTCACCCCATGAAAGGCTTCATACGGTGTCATGTTAGTCACTGCACTTGTTGGAGAGATGTTGATGAGGTATATGGCTGTGACAACAGCCTCTGCCCAGAAAGAGGAGGGAAGTTTCTTGCTTTTCAACAAACTGCGAGCCATTTCCATTGTGGTGCGATTCTTCCGCTCCACAACACCATTCTGTTGAGGTGTATACAGGGCCGAGAACTCCCTCTTGATTCCATACTCATCACAGTATGCAGAAAACTCTTTATTCAGAAATTCTCCACCTCTGTCAGAACGTAGAGCCTTGATGAAACATCCGGATTGCTTTTCAACTATACTCCTATACTTCTTAAAGGTATCGAAGACATCAGATTTGTTTTTGATGCAATAAACCCAGCAATAACGGCTTCGATCATCAACAAGTAAAAAGAAATACCTACTACCTCCTAAGGATTCAGTTTGCATAGGTCCGCAAAGATCCATATGCACTAGTTGGAGGTTTTCAGTCGCTCGAGAAGCTTTCCCAGTGTCAAACGGCCTTCTTGCTTGTTTTGCAGCTACACACTCTACACACTGATCATTCTCTTCAATCTGTGGCAATCCCTCAACCAAACTATCCTGAGCCAAATGCTTTAAGCCTCTATAATGGAGATGTCCATAGCGCAAGTGCCACAATCTTGAGGTTTTTTGTACTGCTTCAGCTATGTTTAAGCTGCCAACACTTGCAACATTCAAGGGAAACATATTATTCTGTGTTCGAGGTATGGTGATTGCCTTCATTCCTGTCTTTGAGTCAACTATAGTGCAAGCATCATCAGCAAACAATACAGAATATCCATTGGATAGAAGCTGACCAACGCTCAGTAGGTTATGAGCAAGACCCGGAACATACTGCACATTATGAAGAAGCTTAACACCACCTTGTAGAGTGGATAAAGCTACAGTGCCCTTCCCTTTGACTGTTATCTCAGTATTATCACCAAGACGAACATTGAGGATGAAATTTTCATCCAAATTTTTGAAAAGATCACGGTCACCGGTCATGTGATTGCTGCAACCGCTGTCCACCAACCATAGGGCATTATTGCGTCCATGGTTTGTACACTGCACCATAAATAGGTTGCTTTCGTCTTGCTCTTCAACAACAAAGGTCGCCGGCTTCTTCGTGTCATCCTGGTTTCTGTCTCTAAACCAACAGTTGGCTCGAATATGGCCATATCGTTTGCATAGATGACACTGCACATTTGTTCGATAGGTCGTGTGCTCGCCAGTGCTTGTTTGCTGGTTGTTCTGCACCCTTCCTCTGCCGCGGCCTCGTCCTCGAGTCCAACTTGTCCCACGTCCTCTGAATGAGGCTTCAGCACCTCTGTATGAGGCCTCAACTCCTTCCTTGTGTTGAGATTTCTCCCCTCGGACATGCAAGATCTTCTCATCAATATCATCGGCTTGGGTTTTTAGACGAGCCTCATGAGCCTGTAGAGAGCCGCACAACTCATCCATAGTAAGCTCCGTTAGATCCTTCGACTCCTCAATGGCCACCACCACATGATTAAACTTGGGTCCAAGACTCCGCATCACCTTGCCTACCACCATGGACTCCGACAACGTATCTCCCAAGGAACGCATCTGGTTGGCCAGATCTACGACCCGAGATACGTATCCTTGCACTTCCTCATTGTTTTTGATACGAAGATTCTCGAAAGATTGCCGCAAAGACTGAAGCTTCACGGCCATCACCCGACTGGTCCCTTGGTACTGTCTTCTTAGTTTGTCCCAAGCTTCCTTTGAAGTTGACGCTGCTGCAATATGTGAAAACAGGGGCCGGTGTACCGCTTGCTGGATAAGAAACAATGCATGAGAGTCTCGCTGCTTGTTCTCCTCAATCTTTTTCTCATCTTCTTCCTCTGAGATCCCATGCTCCACCAAGTCCCAGAGTCCATGAGAGCGAAAAAGAGTTCTCATCATGATACTCCAATGTTCGTACTCCTCACCATCAAAGACCGGGACTGAGGTCTGAGACATGCGTGCTACGCTGTTGCTGCCGGACGCCATAACTCCACAGCCTCGTCGGACCGAAAAGATCTCTGATACCACTGTTAATGCAAGCTATAGAGGAGACAACTAAAACAACAGGAAGAGAGTCAAAAATGATCGGGGAGTTTTTTTCTAATTTCTCTTAGTCAACATTCATCTCTTCTATGAGAGGTTTTTAAACACTACAACACAAAAGGCTGCCATAATGGCTTTCTCGTATACGATGCATGCATGGACCAATTGCATGGTAGCATGCTAACTTAGTAAAACACAAAGTAACTTTTCAGCACACAAAAACATGATAAAGATTAAACTAGGTACTGTCTTATATGACAGTTCCTTTTCAACCAATGCTGACCAATTAATGGGAGAGAGTTACAAGTAAAGAGACAGAGTTCTTTACTTGCAACTCACTCCTTCCTCTTTTCATGCTTAGACTTTGAGTCACCCGTTGACAAACAGGACTAGGTCATCCTCTGAGCAGCCTTTCCTTGACCTTGGTTTTGGCCTGTGATTTAGTTCCCATTATTCCACCTCCCCACTTCTTCCTAGCTAATCTCATCAAATTTGTCATTAAAGTTGGCCTGAAAGAATAATAATCATAGTCTCAGTGAACAAAGATTAAAAGAAAAAAACAGCAGCAGCAGAAAAAGGTGGTGTATATTTTAGGTGTTTACCTTGATAGCTTCCAGGATTTTGCTGAAATCCAGTTTATCCTCATTCTTCACGGTGGTCAGACACAACACTGTTGACGGTATGACTGAAGTGTGTACAGGCGAGGCCAAGCATGGTGAGGGAAGGCCGAAGATGAAGGAGAAGTAATGAGGAAGTGATGGGTCATCGTCCATGCTGCTGTTCACGACTAAGTATGGAGATTGACGAGGTACAGGGATGGAGAGCATGGCACTGTTCATCAAGTGCTGCAAGTAGTCAGAATGGTACATTGCAGTCAACCAAAGAGTATGGTGGAGTGTGACTTTTGGAGTTGGTTATGTTAGTTGGGGTTTTGAGAGAGAAATGAATTTAATACTATGCATATCTCTCTGTTTTTGTAACCAGCCAATGCTGGACCATGTTAACATTTTGTGTGGCCAATCAGGTGTAAGTTAGTGTCTACTTCTTTTTGATTTAAATAGTGAGGGAGACTGAATGGTTATTGGCTGGTGAAGCACTAATTCCTGGTCCACTTTTATTTTGATCCTTTGACCATGAAAACATGAATCCATTCTCTCTTGACATTTCATCAAACACTTGTGTTTGAACTGGGCATTTCATCAAACAACCTGTTATTTTTCTTGTTCTTTCTTTGCATCATCCTCAACAAACACTGCGGCGGTCTTCTGGTGCACAATCTGTAGTTGATAAATCAAGAATGACTGCATATGAGAACATAAATCTTCCTAGGATTTGATATTACAATATCTTAAAATACACGGGATGCACCGACCGATCCCAATCTTGCTTTTCCTTTAACAATACAGTAAGGAATCTCCATTTTCCTGCACAATGCTGGCAGCCAAACCACCAACTCGATTGGATCAACATCATGAGCAATAACCTCCAATTGTGATTTGTTCTGCACGAAAGAAGGTGACATGTTTCAATAAATTATAGGTAAAAACTAAAAAGCGATATTCAAGGCTCTAACTTGCATCCAATAAGAGTGATGGCATATTATCCTACAAGATTGAAGGAAACAAAGACAAATTAACAGAGGGAAATCAAACCTGTTCAATAAGGTAGGTAACATGATTCAACCCATACTTAACAAGTCAATTGGCTTCTTAACTTCAACAGTCCTTCCTTCAGCCTCAGCTTGGGTTCTCTTTAACAGGCGTTCCTTCTTTGCTGCTTTGTCCTCAGGTCGGTATTTGAGAGGCATCTTGAATAAGTTTGTGACTGCAAAAATTTCCACAGTAGGTAATTTAAAATATACTTGTCACAATCAGGATCCAAATAAAGAACATTTCAGACACAGAAATCAAAGACAATTATTTTGAGACGATCCAAAACTTGAGACATAGCACGAAACCTTTAAAAAAAAAATGCTAATTCCAATCAGCAAACAGCAAGAAACAGAAGCTAGTGATGGCGACTAAAAATGAACAATCATGTATGTTAAGCATTGAATTGACGAGTTAGGCTCCAATAGTATATTCCGAATGTCCCATCCACAATTTGAACACAAATAGCAAAACTAGGAAAATGTGATTAACTAACTCTTGATTTGATAAGTGTTTTCCACAGCTTCTTAGGGACATTGAACCCTAACTCTGCCAAGAATTTCTGATCAGAAGTAAAGCCAGCTTTTATATGCACGCACCTATCAGTCTGAAGATGAAGTTTAAAGCCGGATCATTACAGAAATGAGAACCCATGGAAATGGCAGTCACATAAAATGATATAGGCGAAATAAAGATATTCTTTATTAATGATGTACAAGGAATCCGATCGAGCAACACAATAGACCTTAGTCCACTGGCAATTGATGGCAAACACTGAAGCTCTTAGCTAACAATACAAAGATTTCAATATGAAGACTTGATGAAGGCATTTGTTTTTTTTTTACTAGTGCTACTCAAGAAAGATAAGATAATGCATTGAGCCGTACTGTACGTAGTGAAATACAATTCAAAAGAACATATAATAACAGCAAAAGACAGATCATGAAAGATAGCAATTATACTAGATAATAATATGACTAGGTCTTGAAGACCAACAGAGATAATTATTTTGAGAAAAAGGCAGGCTGAAGCAAGCAACATCACACTTGACATTGCCTTCATACGTCAATCATCAACTATATTGGAACTGTAACAGACTAGATAGGAAAATTCACCCACTTTCAAATCATAACGTCTTGAACCAACATCAACAATCAGTATACTATCACTCTCTGTTTTCCACAAACAATCACCACACCAATTTATAGCTTTAGAGACAGAGAAGTAGAGCCGGTTTTAGAAAACCGGCTCAAATAGTTGGTTTGAAAAATTATCAAACTATGTTTAGATCCGGTTTACAACAACCGCTTGTTAGTGTTAAAATATTAAAAATTAAAATTAAAAATCGCCCCTTTTTTCGGGCAATTTCCACGCGTCATCGGCGACCACACGCGCTCAACGCCGGCGTCGAAGGTGAAGCGAAATGGTTGGCTGAAGCCATCGCCGGCATCCAACACAACGCATTCTACATGCATTGCGCTCTGGTTTGCACCATTGATCTCTCCTAATCCTCCTTTTTCCCTCTATCCAAAACCCTAATTCTTCGATGGTGTTGATGGATCCTGACTTTCTTCTTTCTAGGATTCGAATAATTTAGGAGGAGATGAGGATGAGGGCATTGGAAGCCATGTTGCTGCTTTTGATCTGGATTTTCGCCAATGTTTTGGGATCCAAATGCATGGGGTTCAATCTCAGTATGGATGTTTTCGTTGATGGTTCGGCGATCTGGCTCTCCAATGGCATCAACGCAGGTAACTTTGTAGGTTTTCTTAATGTATCATCGTATGAAAGGTTTGGGGAGGATGAGGCTTGGTGGAAGATTGTGGAGATGTGGGTTTTGGTGAGAGGGACAGTCGTGAAGCCGATGATGAGAGTGGCGATGGTGTTATGTATGGTATGTCGTTGATGTTGCTGGTGGAGTTTGTGTTCATGGCTGTGGTGAGCCTTGGGGTGAAGATTTTGAGGAACCCGGAGATCAGGTACAAGTGGGAGGCCTTGACGGAGGATCCGGAGATTGGGACTTCCGTCTATCCTATAGTGCTTGTCCAGAACCCCATAATCAATAAGAAAGAGGTAAGAGAAATGGGAATTAGGGTTTTTATTATGATAATAAAATTAAGTGAATGGGAGTTTGATTTGGATTTGATGCAATGTTTGATTTGAAGGTGTATAAGTTGTCAATTGGAGCTGCTTGTGGATTGGCATGGCCGCCGGACAGGTTCATAATCCAAGTGCTGGGTGATTCCACAGACACAATTGTCAAGATACCTCATACATGGTGTATTGTTGTAGAAATTTTACTGAATTTAAGAGGTGTGGTACAGTGTTTATGGAACCGATCTTCCTACTATTTTGGAAGTGCTTAATTCTAGGCTAGTTTCTGTTTTGCAATAATAAAATATCAGGATTGATTGGAAATTGGTATTTGCTTACCTACTACTGTAGTCAGTGTATATAGTCCGAAAGATTGTTTAATGCCCCGGTGGTTGAATTCATCTTTTTAATTTTTTTGTTGTTTTTCACTTGCATTATGAAATTGAACATTAATTGGGTCTACGACATGATTTCTCATGTTTTATTATAAATAGGTAGCCATTTCATGTGTATTAAATCTTCAATTTCTTGGTGGAGTTCGAGCTAGTTTTAGGCCTTCATTATGTCTATCTGCAGAAAACTTATCGTCAATTTCAATTTAACAGAAGAATTAGGAGGAAAAAAGAGGGAATTGATCCGATCAGATCAGCTTTTGATCAGATAAAGGTATGATAGTGACAATAGCTTAATATTTGATCATGATATCATTTTTTTATCTATTTAGAATTAATCATAAGTTTCATTAAAAGCTTATCTTATTCATTATTATAATTTTTCAGAGGGTGAAAAATCCACCAATACACTTGAGTGACTTTGCTAGTGTTGACTTTATGAAAGAAGAAATCAATGATATTGTGACCTGTTTACAAAATCCCACAACTTTCCAGGAAATAGGAGCTCGTGCACCTCAGGTATGGTTATCTCAGTCATCCTTATTGAACATATTTGCTTAATTATTCTAGGCATCATTTTGTCCTGTGCTTAAATAAACATTCAACAATTTTTCTGCTCTCTTTTGTCCCTATTTCCTCCATGCTATCTTCCTGCAAATTTGTGTTTGAATGTGAGATATCACTGACCTCAAAGAGTAATCCATATTAGGTTTTTTTCAAACGAGCTAGATTCCATGTGGAGCTTGTGCAAAAATTTAACTAGTATATTGCTTCAGTTATGCATTAGGCTTCCTTATTTTTTTGGTCATTGTTAGTATATTGCTTTGAGTTATGCATCGGGGTTTCATAGGAGTAGTGTCACACACATAATTACCCTGATGCATATCTTTTTAACCACATCATATAATATTGTTAAATTTACATCTAATGGGTATTGTCATACTAGGCATATTGCCAAATAGTATTAAACAATGTAAAAAAGAAAAAAACATAATTCTTTCTATGATGACATAACTGCTATCATTAAATCTGTAAAAAAACATACATATACATAGAGGGGTACTAAGAGTTATATATATGAATAATAACAATATAATAATTAATCTAGTGGATCAAGATATACCATTTAACATTGATTTATATTAAGTAGAAGTTTCGAAGTACCTAAGATGACCTTGACAACATCCATGTGTGTTCTGTTCCGAATATGGCCGAGTTCGGAGTCTGGCGACCGATAACAATCAGTGAGAAGTGAGGACTGTATCATGGTGATTGCTGCAAAGAACACCATTGCCAGAGGACCAGCTTGCCATCCAAGCTGTGTTATACTCCATGCAAGTGATAAAACACCAGAACCAATCACTGCAGTTATTATTGTGTGTTGTTGCAGTCTTTAAAGTCCTTGCCAAACAAACATATATATCAAATTAAGATAACAATAAATTAAGTTCATGATGTACTAATAATAATAATATAGATTAAACAACTTAATTACCAGTTCTATGTATTTCTGCATCTTGATCGTATGGTGTTTCTGGGAGCTCTAGCAGTAATGGAGTATTTCCATCTCTTCCTCCACCCATTGTCTCTTTTTATTTTTTTTTTCTTTGGCTGAATGATTTGAGGAAATGGAGAGTTTTTAGTGTTTGTGGTTGGTTGTTTGGGACTTGTTTTTATAGGTGTAAAATTTAAGTGCTCAACTAAGTTTTCTGAATATATCAATTTATTGTTTTTGCTTCATTGTATGGAATAATCTTAATTTTTAGGTTACCGGATCTTGAATTTTGTTTAATTTTCCTTGTCATGATAATAAAAAACCTTAGACGTTACTGTACTTTTTTTTTTTAATGAAAGAGACACTTTGCTGACCTTTAGGTTGTTGGAAAAGTAGATATTTGCTTGTTTTTCTTTTAATATATTAGGATGAATTATTGAATTTGTAATAATAAATGTTTCTTTTTTATCCAATATGTGTTGATCAAGTGACGTTTCATGGTTGTTCAGAAATGGGTTTGTTGTTTCCATTATTTAAAATAAGATTGTTAAAAATAATTAGAGATAATTAATATGCATTAAATTTGCTGAGATTTGTCATATTCATTATGTTGAATATCTGCTGTCCATGACCCATCATTCAACAATGCTATCTATTTTGGGATTTTTCCACAACACTTGTAAATGATGTTTGCTCTGTTGTTCTATATGAAGGAACATTATGAGTCTTACTCTAAATAGATAGAGTGCTGAATATAGCCTTTTCTCAATAACATTCCTTGAAATTTTTCTTCTTATTTATAGAAAGTCTTCAATGTGAACATCAGAGATCTAAATTGGATTACATATTAAACTTTCACATATGGTTTGACATTTTGTCGAGCTTAGGGAGTTGTAAGTTCTTGTGAGACGTATTGTGTCAGGAGAGGGTATAATACAAAGCTTTTTCTTGTAATGAGAATGCGCAATTTGATACGGCAAACCCATGTGCTATAGATGCATTGGATTGGGCATGCATTGAAGATTGTGATTAGATATTGCTCCCTGTGTGCTTGTCTTTGCAGAGGCCTTGGTGGCCAATTGAGATATGATCAAATGCAATTAGTTGCTAACCACCAATGTCTAGATCACTAACATCATGGTTTCAAGATAATGGTACATATTTGGCTCAGCTTGAGAATTACTATTCAGTATTTCAAGCTACATATATAAACCTATTTTCAGATCCGATGATGTGTGTGTATCTATTTCATCAAGTACCTCTGGTGATTTGATTTTCAGGACCATTTAGCTCCAAGTGGCTATCTCAAGATTCCAGCTGTAAGTAGTCTTTTTTTGCTGCACTTCACTGCATTATTAGTATATCTGACCAATCTAACCTGGGATCATAATCAACTCTCATATATATATATACTTCCTCCATCCCTCTCATATTTTTGAAGGTGTAAGTCTGAATATAATGGATTATGAAAGTAATCTTGCTACGGGTTTTTGAAACTGACCTAGTTCCCCTGTGATAGTTTATGTGGTGTTATTTGTTCTCGCATGAGGTGAACATGATTCTGTTGGATTTATTATTTATTTCACTACAGTACATGTCAGACTACTTGGAAAAGTGCATGTTTCTCCCAAGGCTTAACAATGAACGCCCTGGTGAGAGAAATTCAACATGCAAAGAATTTATTTGATTTTAATTACAAATAATGTAGCTCTCATTTAAACAAAGTACATTATAATGTTATAATGTAACTCTTTACAGTTCTTTATTTAATTTTAATTACAATTATTGCTCTTTATTTGATAGTGTTTATTTATTTATGTAGGAGAATTCATGGTTAAAGATCGAGAGGGTTGAAGCTTAAGAGGGTATATGAAGCTTTTTACTTTGTGTAATTAAGCGAAAAAAATATTTTGTAATAAAAGTAGACATATAGTGTAAAACTCTTCACATTTTGTTTTTAATCAAAATACATTTCATTTGAGCTCTTTACTTGTCAATAAAAATCAATCATATTGAATTTAGAATACTTTTGAATGTATTGAAAAATTTATGTTTTTCATTTATAGGTTAACAAATTTATTTATTATTAATAGAAAAATAAATTCAATTCAACAAAAAAAATTTAGAGGCGGTTATAAACTCCTATAAAGCTATTTGTAAGGGATGGATAACAAATTATTAGTTATAGAGGTGGTTATAACCGCCTCTAAAGCTATTGGTATGGAATGAAAAATTACTAGCTATAGAGGCGGTTATAACCGCCTCTAATAGCTTATAATTAGAATTGGTTCCGTAGGTAAAACTTACCCAACAGTTGGTACAAACCAGTTTTAAAATGTAGAACGGGCTTGATACGAGACAGTTTAGAGACAGGTGAAAAAAAACCAATTCTATAGCTATAGAGGCGGTTAAAATCGCCTCTATAGGGCTTAAAAACCGCCTCAATAGCCTTCTTTTGGTGTAGTGAATGTAGTTAAAAAAATTGAAACCGGATCCGGAGTTTTAAATTTAATGGCAAGATTTAAACTTATAGAACTTTAACCAACCTAAATATCACCATGTTTGCGCTATATGTTGCATCAGTTTGAAGATAAATAGAAAAATTGATATACACAACTAATATGACTAAGAATGAACATGCAAGACTCTCAAGCTCAGGAATAACATGGACACACAAGACATGTTTCTTGCTCATAAAAGTCAAAGAAAGCTCAAGAAAAGAAATACACATCTCAAATTTCATAACATTAACCTCAGCACAAGTTTAAAATATTATAAAAATGCATCGCATCAAAAATCCTAAAAATAACTCTTTTAATCATCAATGACAAGAATAATGCATTAAATTATTCTTGAAAGGACTTTGTAATTTTATAGTTATTAACCATAAAAATGGGTAAAATAAAACTAACAACAAGTATCGAATTAATTCATCATAAAAGTATGTTTGAACACACTTTTATGATGAAAGAAAATTAAAAATTTTTTATATGAATTATATGAATTGTTGGCTTTCATTTCTTATAAAAATTAATAGAAGAGTTACATTGAAGCTTTGATATTTAGAATAATTATAATTTATGAAGTAATATTAAATGAATAATATGCTGAGAGAATTTTTTTTTTTTTTGGAGAATGATAGAGGTTATATGTAAAACTAAATAATATAATTAATCACAGGAAGTATGAAATCACAATAAACATATATGCAAATTAAAAATTTAAAAAACAAAAAAACAAAAAAAGAGTTGCTTGTGCATTAATAGGAGTGATTATGTTATGTAATTACTTACAATTAGTAATTCACACTTTCTAATCATTACTAATTATTTTATTATCATCACGAGCATGCAACTTCATTTTTAGCAAAATACCCTTTTAAATATTTATCTTTTTAAGAAGCTTACAATAAAAAAATATAAAAAAATTTAATCTAAAAAGGCTAAATAAATTGTCAAATTTTTTATTTTTCCCCCCATAATTAAATTCTGTGATTTTCAATGACATTTTTAAAAAATCTTTGAATTCTTCTTGAGCAATAACTAGATATAATATCAAGGAATCTCAAATAATACAAATTCAAAAATCAAGGTGCATTTTGTTATAAGAAATCAAATGATATGTTTGTGAAGGTTATTAAATTCGGATGAAAACAGAAATGTAAACGTTTGGACTTATACATTTAATCTTTGATAAGATAACTAATATAGTAAGGGATTCAAATTTTTTTAATTTTAATTTTTTTTTTCAAACTTGCTTTTATTTATTAAGTATTTATATTCATAAAGCAAAGGGAAAAATATTTAGAGATAATTATTTATAATATTATATGTAATTAGTTTCCTTTAATAAGGTAACAATATTAATTATATTTTATATAAATAAGTATTTTAGAAATAAAGTAGCGGTTTGGATGTTCGTTTTCATAATTGATTATTTGTTCTTATTTCCTTTATATATATACACAACATAGAACTTTTAAAATGAATGCTTTCTATGTTCACAATTTGTTCATTTTTCTCACAATATGTGCGTATATGTTGTTTTATAATAATAATAATAATAATAATAATAATATATATATATATATATTTTCTTTAAATCATGGCTCATGTAACGGGTTGAGCTTGGAGTTATACCTGGCTCCAGTTTGGTTTAAACAGTAGAATCAAGCTGAAACCGTAAAAACAGTTTTGGTACCAAATTGAACTCTGAACTAAAACTTTAAGGTTCCGGTTAAAGTTTTTATGAGTTGAAAACTGGAATCGAGCCGCTGGTTCCGTTCTATTTTTATTTTTAAAATATATATAATATAATATAATTTTTTTATATATTTTAATTAAAAAGAAACAAATTATTTAGAACTAAACCGGAACTAAAACTGTAGTAGAACTGAACCGGAATTGGAACCTTCAGATTACACAGTTTGGCTCCGGTTCTAAAATTTAAAACCGAAACCGTTTTAAACTGTAACCGAACCGTGGTTGGGTACACATGGAGTGCAAAAGGAACCTATATTAGAGATATCAACGGGGCGGGGATTCACTGGGGGATACATTCCTCAGCCCCCGACCCCGAAAATATACTCCCATCCCCGAACCCGGCCCCAAACCCGAATATGGGGAATTTTTTTCCCGTCCCTATCCCCGCAGGGATTTTTTGGGTTCGGGGATTCTCCGACCCCAATTAATTAATTACAATATTATTATTATTTAAAATAAAATTTATAAAATATTTTCTAAAAATACCATAAAAATTTTTGAATAATTGAGAAACTTATTTATAAATATGACTTAACACAAAATACCAACATACATAACCACCAATAAATTATTTGTAAAATTTAAAAAAATTTAAAAGATGTAATATAGTTAATATAAGGTTAGAATTTTATTTAATTTTTATACTAATGTTTATTTAATTATTAATAATTTACTAAATAAATAAATAAATATATGGGGGTTTTCTAATTTTTATTTAGATATCATGTTTAACACTGTTCTTACCTATGAACATACATAGCTAATGTTTTCAATATATATATAATTTTAAATTAAATATTTAATATTTCGGAGGCGGGGCGGGGATGATATTCCTCTACCCGGTGCCAATGGGGAATTTTTTTCTTCGGCCCCGACAACGTCCCCGATCTCCGAAAAAATTCTCCGACCCGGTTTCAACGGGGCGGTTAATCGGGTTCCCCGTCGGGAGTGGGGCCAATTGACATCCTTAACCTATATCTTTCTATTTTCATCTAACAAATCCCTAATAATTTATCAAGGGAAAATTGTAGCATACTGTGGCTCACGTGGTAGGAATTACATATCTGGGAATTGATGTAAGTCTAAAATATATATATATATATATTAATTATATAAATTTTTTTTTAACAATTTAATTCGAAAGTTAAAAATTTTTAATATTTATAACAAATTATAAATTTTTAAGGGAAAACAGTACCTTGAGCACTTATAATAATGGAAAAGTATAAATATTTAATGAATTATGAATTGTTTGTTCATGTTTTTATAAAAAATTAAAACAAAATCCATTGGAGTTTTGGTATTTATGATAATTATAGTTTAGTACGCAATATTAAATGAATAATATGCCGGGAATATTTTCTTTGACTAGTGATGAGGTTAAACTAAATAATATAATTAATTAGTAATAAGATGTGTTAAATCACAGTAAATATACAAAATAAAATTAAGAAAGTAAAAACAAAATGCTAGTTGTGCATTACCAATTATGCACAAATACAAGTTCAATAAATGTTCTTTTAATTTTTTTTAAGACAAACTGACCACAAGTATCTTTTTATTTTTTTACATTGTGTTTAAGAGATTTTTAATTTTTCAAACATAAAAAAATAGAAAACCACTATATTATGTTTTGGTTCTTTAAATACTTTTTTAATTGGTTTTTTATAAGGAACTTATAATAAAAAAAAAGCTTTATTTTAATTAACAGAATAAAATAAATGTTTAAATATTTGTAATAAATTCATGTTCTTTAGATGAACTTTTCGACATTTAAAGGGCGTACTATATTTTGTATTTATTAAATAAGTTTGAGAATGTATATGTCTAAAAATAGAAGCAAAAGATATTTGAGATTAACTGCAATTTGATATTTAAAATTTTTGACATAATTGTTTATTTTTTTAATTTAATAAACTCGAAAAATTATGCAAAGATAATATTATACATGTCTATTTATTGATTATATAAGGAGATTGAAATAAAATCGGTTAAAATTTTCTAATCATACCAAAGGATGTGTGGTCAAGTTATACCCTGAATCTTTTTTTTTAGGAGAAATGTGAGTTTGATTTCTTCTGACTATGCTCTCTAGTTTCAAGAGAGTAAGGATGCGTGGTAATTTCCCCATCTGTGTACGTCGTTTTTAAGGATTGGTGCTTATCACCCTATTTTTATCTAATGATACATGCTTTAAATAAAGGAAATTAAAAAATCACAAACAAAATAAATTTAAATATTAAATATATGATATTCAATTAAAGAAACTAGTATTATAAATTAGTCAAATATTTTTCATTTTTTTTTAAAAAAAAATTGAAAGTAAGTGGTAAATAGGACAAAGAAGAAAGCCGTCTCAGAGAATCCACTCAATCCAGTAAATGAGTGGCCCCTCCAGATGAGCTAAAGCTTGCTTTTGTGAACTTGTTTTTGTTCTATTTATTATTTTTATTCAAAGATTTACAAAATATTTATATATATTTAAAGATTAAATATAATATTATATTTAATTAGTTTCCTCTGATATTTTAATTAAAAAAGCTATAATTTTGGATGTCCTTTTTCCATAATTAATTTATTGTTCTTACTCTCTTCATATTATATATATATATACAACATAAAACCTACACAATGAATGTTAGAATTCACAATTGGTCTATTTTCATACAAGATAGATGTAATCTACCATTGTCATTTTCCTATCTCTCTTTTGGTACATGGAGAAAACTGACTGGTTTTTCACATAAAATTTTTATATGCGTCTTAGAATTTAATAATAGATTAAAATGAGAATAAAAGCCAAGTGGAGTGTTTTTTAATCCTTTAAATTAAAAGCACTCCATTGAATATTTCACATTGCATACATGAATATATAGATTATACATATCTATATTAATTACCTGATATCTATAAAATTTATCTATGTAAAACTTATTGAAAGCAAACTGATCTGAGGCATTGTACCAGATTAAATAGGGTGAGGTCTGAAACAATTTGACTTCTAATTTACTCCTTAAACTAATTTATTTATTTATTTTTATTATTATTATTTGTCTCAAGGGCTTCTTGTTTTCTTGATTAGTTTAATTATTTCCGTGGTGTTCTGTGAGACAATGTCTTGAAGTGATGAGTATTATTTTTCATGCTATTAGATCACTAAAGTTTTTTCTTTTTAATATTGTAATTATATAAATTTGAATTAAAAAATTAATTTTAAAATAAAAATAAAAAATAGAAATAAAAGAATTTGATGTGCATTAATAGGACTTACAATTTTAAAAACTGATTAATAGATACCTTTTAGTTATTACCAATTATTTTATTATCATCAAGTACAGACAAATTCAAGTTTAGCATCTATTTCTTAAATGTTTATCTTTCAGTAAGCTTACAATAAAAAAAAAAAATTCAAAACTTTAATAGATGAAATAAATGTTTAAAATTTTTGTTTAAATTTCTCAAACTTTAACAACAAACCTTTCCACGTTTACAATGCAAACTATGTTTAGTGGTTTAATTATTTCCATAAATAAAATAGCTGTTTGGATGTTCATTTTCATAATTCATTGTTCTTGATGTCTTTATATATGTATATACACACAACATAGAACTTTCCAAATAAATGATTTCCGAAATCACAATTTGTTTGTTATATAATATTATATCGTTTTTTTGCATTAGACTTGCGCGATGGATTGCGCATGGAATACAAAGAGTGTTTATATATACTGGAAATGAACAAAACATCCCTACAAAGTTCAGGTATTCACAGTTCATCTCTCCTTTTCCGTACATATGATTATTTGGTCATTTCGGTTGCTAACATCGTGATTTTTGAGAAAAGACCGAAATGCCCCGCCAGTTACATCAATGTTGCTTTCTCTCTCCATGTTGGGAAATGGCGGGTTAGGCGGCCACGAATCCCGAGAAGGGAATATTGGTTCCTGTGCGCGCCTTCTCTCAGTTGCAGACAACACATTCTGAGACTTGCCCCTTCATATGCTAAGACTTACACACATTGAAGCCCTGTGTTCAACTGAAGGTATTGAGAAGAAGTTTGCTAGAGCTTTCCCGGATCTTCATTGTTGTTTCGTTGACACCATCTCCATACTCTTGAATCGGTGAACTCGAAGGTATTAATGGAAGATTGTTCATTTGTTTACATCGCTCTTATGGATTTCTAGGGTTTTTGTAATTGAAAGGTTTTTTTAATTTTTCTTTGTTGTGTATGATCCGAGCTTAAATTTGGAAAGTTCGAGTTCGTTCTCGAATGGAAGATGATGTATATAAACGTTTTTTGGTTTTTAGTTTTACCGGTGTCTTTTGCACTGTGTTGTTTATCCCCTTAAATTAATCTGTTTTAATTTATATAAATGTGTTTGCACTTATAATTTCTAGTTTCCGCTTAAATATTATTGATAGTTCGTTAATCCTTCTTGGTGAAGGTATTGGACATATGGCAACCAACCTTGTGAACGGCAGGTGTTATTTGGTCTCTATAGCGAAAACGATTGCTGAGTTAAGACAAAACATGAGTTCTAGACATTTGGAAATCATTCGGAGTACTCCTTTAGCATCGTTAATGGAAATTGAACCTGTACTACAAGAGAGGGGATTGCTCGATGCTCTGTTGCAGAGATATGATGAGCGCTCCCAAAAATTTAAAATTGGTGAGAGCTTGTTGACGTTTAGGCCAGAAGATGTATCCATTATTCTTGGTCTGAGATGCGATGGGGACGCAGTGGTTTTCAAAAAGAGAAAGCCACATTCAGATTTTGAAGAAAAATATTTCTCGAAAATCTATGAAAGACATAGGGAAGCTATAAACAAAACTCTTAGCACACTAGTCCGGAAGAGGGAGAAGAAAGAAAAACATTGTGAAGATATTGTTGGTATTCATCATGGGGACCATCTCTGTTCCCGAACTCATCATGTTCGGTTCCCCAATTGGCTTGTAGATCTATGTAGGCGATCTTCCCTGAATGCGGCGCATATGCATAGGGCGCAAGCCACACATAAGTGGCTTATGGATGACGTCCCGCAAACGGCCGCAAGGGTTCAAGCAAGATGCTCCGGTGAGAAGACAAACACTGGCTACTTGCGAGGATGTGTTGTCGCTCTAAATATTTGGTTCTACTGAAAGTAGCGGCACCGACAAGAAGGTGCTATTTGGTAAGACTCCCGGATCCCGTGTTACTGGGGTGAGCAGTTTCAAGAAGCAAGCATCCATCGGTTCATTGCTATCATCGATTGAGGGAAAAGAGGTATTTAGTTTACACTTAACTTATTTAGTGTCCGCTTAATAATATTTGTTTCTGGTTTAAATTTTTATTTTACACTTAAAATATTTAGCTTTCGCTTAATTATCCTTTTTTTTACTTGCAAAAAAATGTTTTCCGTTAACTATTAGGTTTTACACTTAAAAGTTATCTTTTTCGCTTAAATATTTAGTGTTTACGGTTAAAATATGTAGTTTAGACTTAATATTTTAAGGTTACGCTTAATAATTAATTTTTGATTGTTGTTTTAAGCTTTTCGTTTAAGTATCATTGCTTACCTTGACTGTATGTCATTTCCACATTACAGCTTTCCGCCCTCGCCCCGGCTAACGCCAAAGAAGAAGCTTTCGTTAGGATAAGCCACCATGGAGAACAAGTGGTTAGCACAATACGTCTTGGCGCAAAATCTGCAGAGAAATCCACAGGAAAACGTGGACGGTCTCCATCACCACCAAGGACCCCACCACATCGGGGTCAACATGGTTCTGTTTCTGTTAATCCACCTAGGGGGTAATTGATGAAGACATTGGGTTACGTTTACTGAAAGGTTTTGAGAAGTTATCCGAAACCGTTGGTGGACTTCAAACCAGAGTTGAAGTAATTGAGGGTCGTGGCCCTTCCAATGTCGCACCAATAGCTGACGACACCAAGGATTTGCCGCCAAAACAAGCGGCCAGCAAGAGAACTTGAGTGAAGAAGGTTGTCATTAGGCAAAGACAACCATTGCCTCTTTCCGCATCTAACGATTCTGATGATGCTCTTCTCAAGCCAGTTACAAGGCGATCTACAAGGTCTGCAATTTCTCAAGCCGATTGCCGACCAGAAGAACGGCCTCCAAAAATTGCCCCAAAGGGTAAAGTCAAGACAAACTCAACTACCTCTTCACCGACTTCGTCTGACGAACCCACAGCACCATCCCCACGCCCTTCCCTCTCCGAACCAGCCAAGCAATCCCCACCCGCTTCCCCATCCGCACTCGCCACGCCATCTACCCGCTTTCCGCCTCCGGACTCGTCTCATCATCCCCACTCCCTCCCTCCTCCGCAACCAAGCCACTATCCCCACCCCCTTTCCCCTCCGCACCCGATCCGTCATTCCAACTCCCTTCGCCCTCCAGACTCGCACCATCTTCCCCAATCCCCTCCCCCTCCGGACCCGCGCCACCTTTCCCCGTCCCTTCCCACTCCGGACCGGCGCCATCTTGTCCATTTCCTTCCTTCTCCGAACCGGCGAAGCTATCTCCACCGGCTGTACCACCAGTCAATGTTGGCGAAAATGTCGACGTGGTCTCTATAATCGAATCACTAACATTCTTGAGAAATGATTTGCCCTTTCTTCAGATGAGAAGTTAGGAAACGTGGAGGACATCCACACTGACCCACCAACTCATCATGAAGTACTGAACGTGAAGGACATCCACACTGACTCCTCGAATCCAAAACCGTCTCCGTCGATAGGTGCGAAACCATCAACTGACACTACTGATGAAGCGACAGTTGTCATCCCAAAACCAATACCTGAGACGGCATCAATTGATGAACAGGCAGTGGTACCGACCGAACAAGTTACTTAGACTTTTAGGGTACCACGGAACAAACGTCCTGCCGGATTTATGAGATTAAATAAAGTCGAACAACTGACAATCATCCACTTTCTAAACTGTCCGATGGACATGTAAGCATCCTGTTTTTTACTTTTACCGTTGTCACTTAAGTTTTAATGTTTACACTTAATTTTAATGCTTTACACTTACGTTTTAGTTATTCCAATTAAACTTACCTTTTTTCCGCATAAGTGTTAATGTTTCCTCTAAACTTTAAAACTTTTCAGTTAAACTTATATGTTTCCGCATAAGTTTTAATGTTTGCACTTAAGTTTCAATATTTTCCACTTAACTATAAATGTTTCCACTTAAGTTAAAAAATTTCCGCTTAATTTACAATGTTACCCTCAATTTTGCGTGCTTTGATCCGGTAGGACTTATGTCTGGAGAATGATGTGTCATACGTCACTCGGGCGTGTGTCTACTCTCTATTGGAAGGGAAGGAAATAGTCGCTGATGATGTCATGGACGTATATGTATTGATAATCATGGAACAGATGAATAGCGAACCGTACCCTTATAATGTACGCGCAGCAATCACCTGACCACTTGCTCTTTTGATGTCCTTATCAGAGCACACAGGAGAAGAGTCATTGCTCATGATGGCGGATGCTGTACGCCGGTTTGCAAATGTCGACGTCATCTTGATGCCTATTATACTTCATAGTCACTTCCATCTCCTCGTACTCGATAAAGTGAAGAAGGAATATATTCATTATTCCTCGTCTGTCAGTCTGAAATATGATCAAGATGCCATCCACATGGTAAATAATGTTTTCATTCGTTTAAACTGTTTCTATTTTCGTCACCGTTTGGCTTGACCGATGCATGTTTTGTTGACAGCGGGAACTATTCAATAGATGTTTAGCAATTGAATTTGGTGATAACGCAACCGCAGCTTACCCTCTTAGACACGAACGAAATTACCCGCGGCAAAAGCCGGGTACAGTCGATTGTCCAGTCTATGTCATACGCTTCATAGAGCAAATACTCGCTGGCGAGAAACTAAAACTTCCCCAGACGGACATTCCACACTTGCGTCTACGTTTTGCGCCACACATATTGATGGATGGCATTGCCCGTGGTCGCCGAACTTCCGGACAATGAAAGAACTGTTAGGATATGTTTAACAATACATTCTCATTAACTTGACTTTTTTCCTATTTTGAGTTCTGGACATATACTTATTTGCATATCACTAATAATATGCTTGTTCGTCATGCTCGAATATGCTTGTCTACTTAAAATGAATCGTTCTTAGTTAAAATTAGTTCATAATGCTTAAACATAGATATTACGGCTTAAATTTTGTTCATGCAGCAATTGAATTTCGGTAATACTGCTTAAAATTGGTTCATACTAGTTAAACTTTGTTGTTTTCACTTAAACTTAAAACATACCGCTTTTGTTGTGGCAAGCTACATGTAAATAACATCATGTAGTCAGTCATCTATCGATACATTACAGGATCTACAGTTATGACCAGCATCATGGCAATGGCTGCATCGTAATTCACGAACGATTGATGGTTGTGACTCTAGACGCTTCCGTCTTGGCCGACCAACTGGCTTCTTGGTGATTGGAGGGCGCACAAGTAGTTCGCGGTTGATATCATCTTGTTTGTCATTATCTGGTACTGGAATATGGCTTCTGCATATGCTTGTCTGTAAGAGTCCACTGTGAAGTAGTCATCGATATATCGATGAATATTTGTGTCTATCTGCAGTATTGCCGCACATGCATGTTTGCATGGAATGCCATGCACATGCCACCTACGACATGAGCATGTCCGAGCGTTCAAACTGATGCAGTAGTTCTTTTGGTCAACCACTTCAAAATGGTCACCGTCGGAACGGCCGACCAGTAGGTTGCGAGACTCTTCAACAAGTTCCTCAATCTTTCGATGTATGACAGGACATAGGCGTCTCTCCCATCTGTGAGATTGTTCACGTCGATGATACAACATACCCATCAGCTTAAACCTTTGTACGAAAGACAAGTCATGAAATAATAAGCGGAAATATTAAAACTTAATTGGAAACACTATAATTTAATTGTAAAAAATGTAACTTAAGCGGTAACAATTAAAATTAAGCGAAATATTTGAAACTTAAGCAGACAAATTATAATTTAATCGTAAACGATGTAATTTAAGCGATAAATCCTAATATTAAGCAATAACAAGTAAACTTATGCGAAACAATTTAAACTTAAGCAGAAAAATTATAATTTAATCAGAAACGATTGATATTAAGCGGAAACAATTAACGTTAAGCGAAATAATTGAAACTCAATCGGTAACAAATGAGTACACATGAAGCAAAGAAAGGATATTTACGACGGGAGTGAGGAACACGATGGCATGTCTACAGCATTTGCATCTGCATCAACAATAAGGTCAACAACAGCGCTATTTAGTATTTGATATATTTGGCACATACGCTTGAAGTCAATTTCGGAATCAATGGGAACAAATAGTTCGGTTTTGCATCGGGTCGTGACAAACTTCACTTTCAGCGATGCTAATGTCAAGACCCCCATCTTTGACATATCTCATCTAGAATTGACTCCCAAGGAGTCGACATCGTGAACCTGGAGGACTCGACCCTCCCCTTATACCTAGCAAGCTAGCGCAAAAAGGTATCCATTGGTGCCTGCGATGAAGAAAAGCATGGTCAAGAATTGCATGACCACAAAAAAATAAAAACCAAAAACAAGTGTGGAGAAGCTACACATGAATTGTCTTCCGGGTGAAGAAATATTCAAAGTACAAAAAGTGCAAAATAAAACCCAGTAACAACGGGGAAGAGACAAATCTATCTATCCTGCGTAGATGGAAACAAAAAAAAACCCCAACAAAAAGGATGATGGAAGAAGAAGAAGGCAGCTTGAGTTAAAGAAGCATGTAAAGTTCAAACTGATAACGCATCTATTTTTCCAAAAAGTTGACAAGACCGAGCGCCAGCTTTCCCTCCAAATAGTAGGGCAAAAATGGAATTTTGGATGAAGTTCACTGACGGAGTTATAGCCAGGGACCAATCCGTCAGTAAAATAAAAAAGGAGGGACTGTTTGTCAAATTCAAATGTCAGAGGGACTTTTAGGGATGTTTGAAAAACTTTTCGGGGACTAAAAAAATAATTTTCTCTTATATATAATAATAATAATAATAATAATAATAATAATAATAATAATATTTTTATAGAATATATTTCTCAAATAACATGTCCGTCAAGTGGGCATCCCTATAAGCATTGATGTCATTCTTTCTATTTTTTTTTTTTTAAATTTAAATTTTTTTTATTATCTAAATCATAAATTTAAACTTTTAATTGTGAACGGCAAATCAAAAACTTTTTGAGTTTAGGCTTAAGATTTAAGATTTGGGATTTTAGGGTTAGTATTTATTATTTAGGTTTTAAATTTTAAATTTTTTTTATTTAGTATAGTATTTAGGTTTAAGATTTTAAAATTTTAAATATTTTTTTTATAATTTTTAAAACTTATATATTTGGGTTTAAGTATTTAAAATTTTGGATATAATATAGTATAGTTTATTATTATTATTATTATTTTTAGGGGGTGGTTGCCGGGAGTGATAGAGGTTATTTGTAAAAATAAATAGGGAAAATTACTGTTTACACTTCGTGAATTTCAAATATTCCCAAACAGCCCCTCCAAGTTTGGCAAACCCCGGACAGCCCTTCCGTTAGTGTTTAACTTCCCTTTTACCCCCTACCGTTCACTTCAAATGAGTCCATATTGTGAAATCCCATTTTTGCCCTTGAAAATGGTGGAAAAAAAAAATCACCAAATCACATCATGTCCAACCTTTTTCGGGGCTTTCTGCTTGCTTTCTGTTAGACAATGTCTAGAAGTTGCATTACATCTTCTTGTTCTTCTCCTCTTTTGGTTTGTTCGATTTCAGTTCTGCCGGTTTCGTAATACGGTGAGAATCTCTTCGTTGCTATCACTTTAACAATTCTGCAGGAGGGTGGGAGTAACAGAATTTATAAACAATGGATGTTTATTATGGAGGGTTTTTGTGGTAATGATAGATGTAAATCTGTTTCAGGAAACGAGTCTAGGTGAAGTTTATCATACCTGAAATATATAAATCGGTTTGTCCAACAGAAAATGAAGTTGATTTCCAGCGGATTGGTCAAGTGCACTCCATCTTTAAATGAGCTGTAGTTGATCTTGTTGTCGAGACAGACGATGTGCCATTGTCGAATCCTACTGAAAATGAATTCATTTCGTTGTAAAGTTCTTCTCGTTTATGGTTATCTAGTTGTATATGTTAAATACTGTTTAACTCTTTGCTATTCTATGTTTAAATATATTACATATTTGTTTAAAAATTGTCGTCTCCGTTTAAATTGTCATTACATGTTTAACTATTCATATTAACGTATAAATATTGACCTAACGTGTGAATTCTCAAAGTCTCTGCGTAAAATATTGATCTTTTTCGTTTGAACTGAAGTATTGGCATGTGGCAGGTGGCAGGTGGCAAGTTTATGGTATCCCGTCCAGAAGAATTAATGACGACATTAATTCTTCTGCACGGTAACATAAATATCCGAAGACCGTTCGTTGTGATCAGTCAATCTCGGTCCACTGTGCGTTTCCCTTTTTTCTCAAATATGAAGCGTCAACCTGCTTGTGGACTTCACACCATAAATGACAAGGAAGAACCCTTCCCATGGACAACCACTCCTCGTCGTCCTCATCATCATCCTCCTCCTCCTTCTCCTTCTCTGCTTCTTGTGTATGATATTCGCTGGAGTCAGACCAAAATTTGAAGATCATCTATATCTTAAAGGATGTCTCATGATCCTTCTCATCTTGAGAATCAATCAGTCATAATCACGCAACAAGTTAAACTATCTTTTCTTGCCCAAGTCAAAATTCTCGCATAATTGCCTAAATGTAGAGGATTCTCCAGCGGTGGATGACGGGCAAGCAATTAAGCGGGCATTTCGACTTGGGCAAGAAAAGAAAGTTTTCACTTATTGCTTGATTGCGGAGGATTCTCTAGAGGAGGAAGATCATGAAACATCCTTTAAGACGGAGTTGATATTTATCACATGAGAATTGTTCTCACCCTTTAAAAACTTTTCGTCAGTGTACAAATTTTATTTTCTGTGTTTAATTCTCAGGATCTTCGCTTAAGTCAGACCATGACACATTGATTAATAGACATTTTTATTAATGTGTTTGCTTAACCTTTTTTAACGTGTTGTGTTCTACGTTGTGCAGGTTCAAGTTGATGCGCATGTTATGCAACCGCCGTGAGCATTCGAATGTACAGATACTTGGTGAGTCAAACCAAAATCTTAATAGACGAACGAGGGTCGACTCGCGAGTGTCCAAGGTCCGAGAAGACGTTGTAAATGTTGTAAATATTGTAAATGTTTTATTTTAAATGAAACAAACTTATTTTGAGTGTGAACTTCGATATTTAATCGGAGGCTCATTGTAAATGTTTAAATATTTTTAAACAAACAAACTTATTTGAGTGTCAACTTGTGATAACTTGTGAAATTTAAAACGAGAGACATAGTAAAAAAACAATTTGAGAAACAAAAAAACGGCATTGTAAACAAAAACAAAATGGTAAACAATAATCGATTTACTCTTTTAAGCAGTGATAACGGTGTTTAAGCAAATACATAAAGATGTTTTAAAGCAGTGACCCGGGGAGGTACCCGGGGAGGTACCCATCTTCAACGCGATGTCAGTGAAAGCATTCAATTTAAACAATAACATATATTTTAAAACAGTTAAATCACTATATTTAAACGGTTTACATATTCTTTAAACGATATAGAAATTATTTAAACAGTTAACCGTTAGTTTTAAACACTATATGTATTGGTTTAAACATAAAAAAAGCTTGACGTTTAAAGCAGAGACTCATGATAAGGTGAGAACTTTCCTTGAAAGCGATGACGATATGGCTTCCTCGCGACAATGGTGGAAAGCGGACGCCAACTTCCAGACAAGGATGCCCGTCCGAAAAGTACAATGGATCCAATAATATTTGTCTCTAGGGATTACCCCTCGTCTGCATCGGTTCAAGTGGGTCCACACTAGTTATTTCCTTTTTTTGCCCTTGGGATGGAGGGAAAAATACCGCCCAATCACATCACGTCTGAGTCTAACCTTTATGCATACTATCTGTCACTTTTTTTGTTTGCCTTTCTGATTGTTGTTTGTTCTTTACATCTTCTTCTTCTTCTTCTTCTTCTTCTTCTTCTTCTTCTTCTTCTTATTTTTGTTCTTCTTTTCATTTGGTTTGTACGATTTGGTTTTCGGCCGATATATTATGGAGAGTTTTTGTGGTATTACTAGATAAAACGGGGAGGGAAGAGTGCTAATGTTCACGGCTCAGACTTCTTGGGAGTTGGTGTTAGCTGAGAGATGTCTGCGAATGTTGATTTACACTTAACATTTAGTGTTACCCTTTAAAACTTTTCATAATTTTTTAATTATTATTGTCTGACTTTAAATATTAATTTTATCCTTTAAATATTTACCATACTGTTTAAACCAGTTTACCAATTATTTAACCATCACTGTCTTTGTTTAACCTTGTTTGTCATGTTCAAGTTGATACGCATGTTATGAAACCGCCGTGAGCAAGCGAAAAAATGGGAGACCTACTTATGCCCAGACATACATTCGAAGGTAGAGATAATTGTCGAGGATAGCCGAAATCTTCGTGTTGGTCGTTGTGTCGATGATCGTTACGAAGTGATCGACCAGTGCAGCAACTCTGTAGATCTTGCCATAAAAACTTATTCATGTCGAAGGTGGCAAGTTTATGGTATCGCTTGCAAACATGCTTGCGCTGCAATAATGCAGACAGACACCAACGTTCATCGATTTATTAGTGGCTACTTCACCGTTGACAATTACAAACTGGCGTATAAAGAAGCTATATTCCCCATACCCGACGATGACAAGCCTTCAGACGAAAATCGTGAGCTTCGTTTGCGACCGCCTGTGACGAGAAGGCAGCCTGGGCGTCTTAGACGAAAGAGGATCGAGTCGCAAGCGTTTGATGTCCGCGAGTTACATTGCAGTCGCTGCCATGGATCCAGTCACAATCATAGATCATTATTTAAACTGTAATTTTAAACATTTCACACTGATATTTAAACGATAGCTCGTAAATTTAAACAATGAAACTGAAAGGTAAACAATGACACTGTAAGTTAAACAATGAAATGAAACTGAATTGAATTTAACCTACTTTACAATTGAAAACAAACAAAATTTACATTGAGATATACAAGTCATGTTCTTCGAAAACAAAAAACAATGAATTGCATTTGTCCTGGTTTACATTCGAAAATAAAATTTACATTGAGATATACAACTTCTGTTCTTTGAAAACAAAATTTAACCCGCTTGCGACGACCCCCCTTTTTCATGGACGCCGGCTGCCCTCCCCTCTTTAAGTATGCGGGAAACATACTTTAATCTCAGGTAAGGGACGTCTGTCTGTGGTAGCCGTAGCTTCTCATCAGCGAGTAATTGCTCGATAAACCGCATGACATAGACGGCGCAATCGACGCTTCCTTGTTTTTGTTGTGGGGTTTCCATGTCGTGAACTAGTGGGTACTTTGAGATCGCCAACTCGCCGAACTCCATATCGACACAAATGTCGAATAGATTCCGCTGTCAAGATATGAAAGTTAAGATTAGAATACCGATAAAATACCAAACACTATTAATCGGACATAATTTATTAAAAAACTTACCATGTCCAACGTGTCTTTATCGTACCCCGCACATGAAGAATAATGCCTGTATTCTTGTTTATCATTATCAAGGACGACGACATGGAAGTGACCATTCATGATTATCGGGAGGATGACAATTTGAACTTCATGCAAGTAGCGCACGGCATCTTCGATCATATCCATAGTGGTTTCATATGCGTCGTCCTACTTTGACATAAACAGCGCCAGCGGTCGTGTGATGGAGGCGCGCTTCTTGTAAGGATATGGCACTTTGCTCAGCGACTTTTATATTATGCATACGAAAGCGTCCATCACATCATCTGTGACCATCTCCTTCCCCTCAATCAGAGTGTATAGTTTGTCCCATGTGGTGCTGACAGCATCATTCTTCCACACGACAGTACTGAGGTTAAACGAAAACAGATATAATTAGATCATATTGTAACTATTTAAATTATATAGACAATTTTCAAATGATATTATAAATAATTAAATGTTAAATAGATAAATTAAATGATAATATAGAAACATTTAAACACTATCATACCTGTCCATAAGGCAGTTGAGGAAGATCCTCATCAACTCATGCTCGTATTTGTTAAAACGCGATTGCCCTACCCATTTTTTCTTCTTCGGAACAAAGACTTTCCGAGTCATCTCGTCCCATTTTTTATTGGCTTTGATCATATCTCTCGTTGCTCAGTCGGGGTCTTCATGCGGCACTGTTGTTGAGCCTTGACGGTGTTCAGCACTAGCAGCATCTTCCTTCGATGCGGGGACGACGACAGCATCAACCACAGACATATCCTTACATGGTTGTTGTTGTTGTGGGATTGTGTCAGGCTTCGATGCGGAGACGGTGACAGCATCAACCGCAGACATATCCTTACATGGTTGTTGTTGTTGTGGGATTGTGTCTGGCTTCGATGTGGGGGCGACGGCGATTAACCGCGAGACATATCCTTACATGCTTCTTCTTGTTGTGGGATTGTATCTTGCTTCGATCGCGATGCTCGTCGGCCACGGCCACTAGCAGATTCAACGATCTTCTCAACCAGTGGCACGCGATGACGATCGACGGAGACACACACCCTTAGCTTGTTCTTGTTATTCAGGGATTGTGTCCATCTTTGATGCCGCACTCTTGGCCGTCGGTTCCACCGGGTCGGGGATTTCGTTAACAAAAGAGTAAACGATCTTCTCAACTGCGGCAACGGCAACATCATCTAAGATCTCCTCCACCGTCACGGCCATGTCATCAATGAGCTGACAGACTCGATATGACATCGATCGCCCGATGGTATTGCTATTGTTTTCATCGTCGACCGGCGTGGAGACAGAGAGCGATGATTGTTCTCCTCTTTTTCGCAAGTCTCTTGAATGTGGTCGTCTTGGAATGCCACCCGATGATGTCGTCGTCGTCAAATTCGACTCCTCATTACGTCCCGGGTGCTTCATTTGTTTTGGAGGGGACGTCGCGATGGATTGTGAACGTCCCTTCGAGTGCCTCAACCCGAGCGACAAGCCGAGGAAACTCGGTCATCAATATCTGGCACACCTGCATAAGAGTTGCAGTGACATCTTCACCTAGTGCCGTCGGTAGGGCTGCCACGATCGGAGGGGCTGCCATGGTCGGGGGCTGCCACAATCAGGGGGACTGTCGTTGTCGTGGTCGGGGGTTGTTGCAATCTAGCAGGGTAGGGGAGGGCTGGAAATAGGAGATAAATGCGTGCGCGTGGTGGGCTGGAAGTAAGAGAACGGCGTCGAGCGCGCATGATAGAGGTTGCCCTCTCGTCCTCGCTTTTCGAGCAAGTGGTTCGGGAGCAATAGCATCCCATCATCGGTTGGCCCCAACAAATATTTCTTTCTTCGACGATTCGACGGAACCGACTCAAGAAACTAACATATGCTAAACAAACAATTTCAGTGAAATCATTCGGTTTAAACTATAAAAAAACTATATTTACATGGGACTTTTTATATATTTAAACATTATACAATATATTTAAAGCGGAGAACAAAATATTTAAACCTTTATGAATAAATTTTTAAAGCGTAAATAATAAAGTTAAGCATAAATAATATGTTTAAACATTAAAGACTTCGTTAAACATTTTCCATGATTTATTACCTCTTTTCCTTCGAGCGATGACATAATGTGGTTTCTATCAGTCGCTTGCTCAGTGAAAGTACTTTTCACCGTAGCACAACATCCTTGGGATCTTGCCGAGACGGACTTTCTTTCCGGTTCCCAGTCGACTTAGTAAAACCCAGGATATTAAGCGCGACCGAGCAACCCTTAATATACCATGTGTTGGTCTTCTTCCCGGCACATCTATCTTGCACTCGAGCGTCTGCTTGTGGAATGTCCTCTATAAGCCACTTGTGCGTCACCCGCACCCATGCGTATCGCCCCATGGCGGGTAGATCATCAACATAATCAATGATCCAGTTCGGAAACAAGCATGATGTATTTGGGAAGAGGACTGTACCCATGAGGTACACCATGAGGAGTTTGACAAAATTTTCTTCTTCTCCCCTCTGTCGAACAAGTTGCACAAGAATGCTCTTGATGGAGTCTCTGTGTCTCTCGTATGTTTTTGATAAATACCTCCTCTCGAACAGCGAGCGGATTTTTCTTCGAAACACGACATGCTGTCATCGTCAACGCAGAGCCAAGAACGAAGGCCATATCTTGAGGCTCGAGAAACTCAGTGAGCTTTCCCGATCCTCGAATTTATTGGTGCGGCCATCGTCATCTTTGCAATAGAGAATCAAGAAGGGCCCTCTCTTGAAATATAGCTTCCATTTCGATGAATCTCGCAAAGCGGTGTCCTTCGGATGATCTCCCAGTGTCGAGGGGTTATGTTATCTTTTCAATTCACTAAGGTCTCCACTACGGGTGTCAAATAGCATCGCCTCGTTAACTAGGTTGATCGCCATAATCACAAGCCTCACTGACAATAACAACACATTCAACATGCAGTATTCACAAATGTTTAAGCGAAATATAAGGTTTTTAAAGCGATATCCTCTCAATTCTTAAAGCAGAGATATCAATTGTTAAAGCGAGACCCTAGTTTCTTAGAGACAACAGATAGAGACAACAAAATTTAAATCGGTAACATCTCATTTCTTAAAGCGTAAAACCTCATTTGTAAAAGCTGCATGACCATATCAAATGAAAGGGGAAATGTACATTATAAATATTACACTAAATCATAACAATCGAAAAACTATTTCGATAGTGTATCTGAGATGAAAAATGCAAAAACAAAACAAAACCCTAGCCGAGAAATTGCCTCTGCAGACTAACAAAACTCCCAATGAGAAATCTCCCTGCAGACTTGATATCTTCCAACAAAAACAAAAGCACAAAACAAAACCAAAAAATCTTTCTTTGTAACAGAATAGTTAACATAAAACCATACTCAATAACTTAGATTACAAGCCCGATGAAATGGCAACTACTTGCGCGGGACTTCTCCTTCAAAATACCGGTGGAAAGGGAAAAACTGAAATTACAGAGGTTGCGACGGTAGAGACAACTTCGGAAATGGAAAAGCTGAAGACACGAGTTGAGAAAAAACTCTATGTATACTGGCTCTAATGAAATTGTCTCTCGTTACCCTACTGGAACCCCCCCCACTTCCTCTCAAACCGCCGAAATGACTGCAGCCACGACTCCCCATGCAAGGGCATTTTCGTCCATAAAATTTGAAAATCACTCCGTTGACATCCGTTATATGCTTTGGGGGTTTGAAAACCATATAGTTTAAAAGGAAGGGGTTTTTATGGATTGCAAAACTAATGGGGTGTTTTTAGCAATATTGCAAACTTAGGGGGTTTTTTTGACAATTTCTACAAATAAATAATATGACCTTTTAATCATTACTAATTATTTTATTATAATTTAACATATGAATAGTTGCTCACAAATTTTATTTTTTTATCATAAATCCCATGACTATAAAAATGAACTTTTTTTACAAATCTATGAATTCTGTTTTTAGCAATAACTAAATTGAATAAAAGAAATTAAGAGATTCAAATTTACAAATCAAATCAAGGTGCATTTTATTATAAGAAATCAAATGATGTGTTTGTGAGGCTTGTTAACTCAGCATGAATATATATATATATATATATATATATATATATATATATATATATATATATATATATATATATATATATATATATGTGGCCTTATGCATTTGATCTTTCATGAGATAACTAATATAGTAAGGGACTCAAATATTTCTCATTTTAATTTTCTTCAAACTTCTTCTTATTCTCACTGTATTTATATTTAAAAAACAAAGAGAAAAATATTTAGAGATAATTATTTATAATATTATATTTAATTGGTTTCCTCTAATATTCCAATTAAAAGGCAACAGTTTTAATTATATTTGAGATAAATAAGTATTTTAGAAATAAAATAGTGGTTTGGATGTTCATTTGCATAATTGATTCATTGTTCTTGTTTCCTTTATATATATATATATATATATATATATATATATATATGCACACAACATAGAACTTTCAAAATGAATGCTTTTTGTATCCACAATTTGTGTTGCGTGTGAGGAAGCGCGGAACTAATGTGACAATTCATCGAACACTTGGTGTGCAATATCACAATACCTAGCAATCACACAATGAATGGGCAATGCAAAGATAACATACAACCAATCTCACAAAAATAAAATAAGAGACACCAATTTAACATAGTTCGGCTAAGCACAAGCCTACATCCATGAGAGAACAATGCTTCACTATATCATGGAGGAATAACAAGAGTACAAGAAATAGACATAAAGTCACAAAAAAATTACCTAGCTTTAAGAACTAGCCTTGCCTCAAAAATAAGGGTCTTACCTTGCTTTAATGAGATCAAGCAAAAACAAGAGCTCTCCTCTACACTTTCACTCTTTCCACTCTCCAAATACAAGAGAACTCACCATCTCTATCTTTCTCCCTTTTTTTTCCCATTTCACGACACCTAACAAATATAACCCTATATAAACAATAGAGCAATATAAACTGTTGGATTAAAAAGAAATCAAGATTTGGCTTCATCTCAAAGATATCAATCCAATATTTAACAGTTTGTTCATTTTTCTCACAATATATGTGCACATGTTGTTATATAATAATATATCCTTTTTTTTTTCAAAGCATAAGACTCAAGCAACTGATTGCGCATGGAGTACAAAATGTATATATATTTTTCTATTTTTCATCTAACAATTTCCCAATAATTTATCAAGAAAAATGGTAGGAATTACATATCTTAGGAATTGATTTAACTTTTAAAATATGATATATATATATATATATATATATATATATATATATATATATATATATATATATATATATATATATATATATAATTGGAGGAGTCGGAACTTGTAAGCACCCTCCTCTCTTCTCACTCTCTCTATATATATATATATCATATATATATATATATTAATAATTCATTGGATCTTTATTTTTATTTTTCAGTATTAATTTTTACAAAGTAATACCCTATAATTTAAAAATAGTGTTTGGAACAAAAATTAATATTTATTATTTAGATATTTAATAAATTGGTTGATATAATATAGAAGAATTTTTCAAAATTATAGTTTAGCCTTCATTTATTTACAAATTAGTTTATATAGAATAAAAATTAGATTACAAACATTTATCTAGTTAAACTCGTGATTTTTATTAGTTAGGATATAACATATATATATATATATATATATATAAAAATATTTATATAATATATACTTTATAAATATTTATGAAAATTATTGTTTGTAATAATTTTTATTTTGTCTTTCATATTATAAACGTATTGTCAACAATTGGTCTTGGCCAGAACTAAAATAAAAATGTCATTCAAACTAATTTAATTATATAAATTGATTTATTTATAATATTTTATATGAGCACCCCACTTTATTTTCGCTTTCCTGCTCCGCCCTATCGAATGCGAGGAAAAACATAATTATATAAAAATTTTATCAAAAGTTTAATTCAAAAGTTAAAATTTTCAATATTGAAAAGGACCTTCTAGTTTATAATTTAAGTTTTGAACTGGTTTTTATAGTTATTAACTATGGAATTAAGAAAAAAAAATATAAACTAAAAAATACCTTACTTATAATAAAGGAATTTTTTTTTGAAGTATGAATTGTTTGTTCATGTTTTTATTAAAAGTTAAAAAAAGAATTCCATTTAGTAAGCAATTTTAAATGAATAATATGCTGCGAATATTTTTCTTTGACTAGTGATTAGATTATTTGTAAAAATAAATAATATAATAATGAGTAATAAGATAAGCGTTAAATCACAGTAAGTATATATAATAAAAATAAAAAAATTAAAGCAAAGTGCTAGTTGTGCATTACTGGAAGCAATTTTATTATGTATGTTTTTACAATTTGTAGAGTAATTAGTAACTTCCGATTATTGCTAATTATTTTTCAACATCAATTACGCAAAAGGACAAGGTCATTAAAAACTCCTTCAGCTGTTTATCTTTTAGGAGACTTACAATAATAAATAATTAATTTTAATTTAACAGTTGAAATAATTGTTTTAAATTTTTTAAATAAATTCCTTTAGTTTAGATGAATTTTTCAACATTAAATATGTCTGAAAACAAAATAAAGATGTGTGAGAATAATTGCAAATTAATATTTAAAATTTTGACATTTGTGTTATTTTTAACTTAACAAATAAAAATTATGCAGTATATTACTTATTGATTATATAAGGATATTAAAATAAAACCTATTAAAATTTTTTAATAATATCTACTTTGAATAAAGGAAATTAAAAATCACATAGTAAATTTAAAAATTAAATGTTGTCTTTGTTAAAAACAATAAAGGCCTCGAAGTAAAGGGTGAGAATGCCATTTAATGGGTGGGCTCTCCCAGCTGAGCTAAGTTGAAATAATTTTTCTTTTATGGAACTCGCTTTTATTCTTTTTATTTTTTATATTTAGAGATTAACAAAATATTCATATATATTTAAACATTAAATATAATATTATATTTAATTGGCTCCCTCTAATATTTCAATTAAAAGACCATAATTTTAGGGTAATATTTTGGATGTCAGTTTTTCATAATTTATTCATTGTTCTTACTCTCATCATATATATATATATATGTGTGTGTGTGTGTTTAAATACAACATAAAACCTTCAAAATGAATGTTAGAATTCACAATTTGTTTGTTCTTCACACAAGATGGATGTAACTTACCATTGCCTGTTTCCTACATCTCTTTTGGTACCTGTTATTGTGTAATCAAATGGTGTAACCAACATGAAAAGAGAAAAGCAGAATACTGGCTGGATTTTTCACATATAATTTCTACTGAAATTTGTGGTTCTTCTATTTATGTGCATCTTATAAGTTAATGACATATTAAAATGAGAAAAATGTCAAGTCGAGTGTTTTTTAATCCTTTAAATTAAAAGCACTTCATTGAATATTTTACATTTCATACATGTATGTACATAGATTGTGTTTGTATATATTACATGATGTCTGTAAAATTTGGCTATCTAATTTTTATAGAAACCAAACTAAACTGATGCAATGTACCAGATTCAATAGAGTGAGGTCAGAAACAATTTGGCTTCTAATTTACTCTTTAACCTAATTTTTTATTATTATTATTATTATTATTATTATTATTTGTCTGAAGGACTGCTTGTTTTCTTGTTTAGTTTAATTATTTTCATGGTGTTCTACAAGACAATGTCTTGTAGTGATCAGTATTCTATTTTCACAGTATTCTATCATAGAAATTTTGTTTAAATAAAAAACTAGTAATTATATAAATTTTTATTAAAAAATTAATTTCAAAGTAAAAAAAAAAATAGAAACTAAAAGAGTTAGTTTATCAACTCTTTCAAGTTTATTAAGTTGGCCGGAAATCACATGGGATGACTAAAATCAGCATTCGCCGTTATTCAATGAATAAAATTGTTACAATATTTACACATCTTAGGTTTATTTTCACTATTTAAATAACAATTCATTGTACTAGGTAAATGTTTGTCGATATATATATATATATATATATATATATATATATATATATATATATATATATATATATATAGATATATTTATTGTCATCTAATAATTTTCCAATAATTTATGAAGGTAAAATTCTAGCATACTGTGGTCCACATGGTAGGATTTACATATCTACCGAATTGATTTAACTCTAAAATACTCTAAATGTATATGTATACTGTGGTATGTGTGCAAGAGCATAATAATTGTATAAATTTTTATCAAAACTTAAATTTTTAATATTAAAATGACCAGTTGTTTTTAATTTAAGTTTTGAATTGGTTTTACAGTAATTAATCATAGAATTGAGAAATAAACTATTAAGTCTGATGACGTGGATTGACATTATATGACAAGCTAAGATGTGACATGGCAAGAGGATGATGACATGGCATGTGATGACTCATCAAAGGAAAAGGTGACTATGATGATGATGATGTGGCGAAATATTAATGAAGGTTCAAGGATTATGAAGATCAACGTGGAGAATTTATTTAGTAGATATTTATCTCAATGGAATCATGTGATGTTCAACTATTTTAAAAAACTGCATCAAAACTAAAGGATCTCTTCAAAAAAGGTAAGTTTTATTTTAGATATGATTGTCTATCCTTGGTAAGATCCTGGATGACAATTCATATCTTTGATAGAACTCCTTTTGAAAAAGATCTATTTGAAGAGAGAGGAATATTCTATCATCGGCAAGTATTCAAGATCATGAAGGTTGTATAAAGCTATTAGAAGACACAATATTTAGTTTGGTGTGAAGCTATTTGAAGACACAAACTAAATAAGGTAAGAAGACATGCCAAGGAGATTATCAAGACCATATTTAGTAAACTCAATTCAAGGAAGATCCAAGAGCTATCTATGGGTGGAACTATTCATGGAGACTAGTCATGTGAGGAGATTGATTGAAGATTGCATGAGATATGATTAGAGATTTGGAGATCCAAGCATGGATGATTGAAGATCATGCTTGAAGATATTAAAGACTAAACTTGGATGAAGATGAGATCAAGTTTAGTAACAATATTTTCATGAGTCAAACGAATATCATTTGGGAAGACCAAACTTGGGCCAAGTTTGGAAAGAAGATCGGGAGATCTTCGGTGGCTATCTTTGGTGAGATGGTCGCGTGTGCCTTGGTGGGCACGTCCCTCGGGAGAGGGAGACCTTCTGAAGTGACGTAAGGAAGAAAACAGCTGCAGGCAGGAGGAGCTCAGGTCGAGTCAATTGCCACGAGACGGACTGAAGGAACCGGGAGGTTGAAGGTCACAGATTCGGGTGCATCTGGCTAGAACTCAGTCATGTTCAGTAAGGTGGGCCATGTTGCAACATTTAAATTTGGAAGGTGTCCAAGTTAGGAAGCCGCGAAGAATTCTAGAAGAGGTAACTGTATTAGACGTCGGTGCGTCTATACAAGAGATCTTGCTTGAAGATTTCGGATGAGCCAACTAGTGAGAGACTCTTCGGTGAGAGTTGAGTGTATGGCCGTCAGGCAATCTTGAGAGGATATTCTTTATATTGAGAGAGTGAGAGAGTGTTGTACTCCTTGTTCTTATACCTCTTTTAGTGGATTATTTCTCCGGGCCTGGCCCCCCAAATGTAGGCAAGGTTGTGTTGAACTGGGTTACCAATTTGCTTGTCTCCTTTCTCTTGTTTTGATTGTGTGTGTGTTTAATTTTTGAGTGAGTTTTTGAGTGAACTTAGCACATCACACCCCACCGGAACCATCATAAACAAATAAAATTATAAATTGGTTGTTCATGTTCCTAAAAAAAATTCCATCAAAGTTTTGATATTTAAAATAATTATAATTTATGAAGCAATATTAAATGAATAATAATATGCAGTAAATATTTTCTTTGGTGGGTAATTAGGTTATTTGTAAAAGTCAATAATATAAATAATTAGTAAATAGATAAGTTTGAAATCACACTAAATATGTAAAATAAAAATAAAAGAGAAAACCAAAGAGTTAGTTGTGCATTACTTGAAGCAATTTTATTATGTATGCACTTACAATTTAGAGTTATTGGTGAAAGTGGTAACTACTGATTATTACCAATTCTTTATCATCATTAAGTACATACATCTACAAGTTTAGCACAAAAGTCCTTAACTTTTTTATCTTCTAAGAAACTTACAGTAAAAGATTATTTTTAAATTTAACAAAATGAGATAAATGTTTAAAATTTTTCGTATAATTGATGGACTTTAAATGGACTTTGTAACATTTAAAAGGCAAACTATAATTTTTAGTTATTAAAAAGAGCTGACAATTTATTTGTCTAAAAACATACGTAATAAACTAATAATAACTGAGTAGTAATGCTTAAAAATATTAATATAAGTGGGTTTTATTGGTTTAACAAATGAAAAATTATGCTATATTTTTATTTATTATACATGTCTATTTCTTTATCATATGAGGAGATTAAAATAAAAATCTATTAATTTTTCCTAATAATTCCTACTTTTGAATTAAAGAAATTTAAAAAAATATCATAAATTTACAAATTAAAACTTACTTTCTCACAAGAAATTAAATGTGTTGGTAAAAGTTATTAAAATAAGATGAAAACATTACGTTATGTATTTGCACCTATTAAAATTATATTTATTTTAAAAACTAATTTGGAAATTACCAAAGGAATTCAAAATATTTTTAATTTTTCATAAAAATTAAGGCTATGTTTGATTGGCACATTTTTCCATAGAAAGTTTTTCCATCGAGGATTTTCGGGTCGAATGGGTTGTTTGATTGCTGAAAAATTTTCATGAAAAATTTTTCCACAAAACTGGTCACGTGATCACTTTTTCCTCAAATTTGTGGAAAAGTTTTCCTCTCCCAATCCAAAAAAAAAAACTTTTCATGGAAAACTAAGGGGGCTATTTGAAAAAAATAAATTGATGTGCAATTTTGATATAAGCTCTAAGCCAGTGCCATCGAAGATCATAAATCCATGTGAATGTCTGATTTAGGGGTTTATTTTGCGCATATGTCTATGAAGTTTCAATCTTTGTTCATATCTTCGAGGAATTTGTGTTCTATTTGTTGATATATCTACTAAAAGTTTGTACTTTGTTGGAAAAGGAAATTGTAACAAATATTATTAAATAAATAAATACTCTGATAATTAGATTACTAGGGAATAGTAACTCATAGATTTGATCCGCCCCTTTGCTTTGTATAATATTTAATGTTTATTTATTAAAATAATCAAAATTTAGTACAACAAGTTTGAGAAACAAAGACTTGGCGGTCTTGAGGAGGGAGAGGCGCCGCCCCAGCTGTGGCCAACCCCTCCCATTTTCATGCTCTCTCTCTCTCTCTCATATATATATATATATATATATATATAGGTTTTTCCTCCTCTCTTTTGTTTTTGTATTTTTAATTTTTAAAAAAATCTAGGTATTTTTATTTAAAAATCAATTTTTATAAATTAGGTATCTCTTATTTTATATCTCGGTTTTTATTTTTCCATCTCTATTTTGGTTTTTATTTTTTTAATTTTTTAAAAATATCTCTATCTCTATTTAGGATTTTTATTTTTTTATTTTTAAAAATTAATTTTTTTAACAAATTAATACTGATAATCTAAAAGACAATATTTTTTAAAATATTTACAAAAATTATTATTTAATCTATTGATATTTGAGTATATTTTAAAAAATACAATTTTTTTGAAAAATATAAACAATTTTCCATGGAAAATGTAATTTTTTCTGGGAAAATTGATGCAATCAAACAACAAATGAGATTTTTTACATTGAAAATAGGGGCAATCAAACAACAAAATAAGAATTTTTAATAGAAAATTCTTGATTTTCTAGCCAGAAAATAATGCCAATCAAACAATAATTTTTTTATTTTTTATGAAAAACTTTTTCATAAAAAAATATTCTATGAAAAATTTTTACTTTTTCAGCTCATTTTCCATGTTCGATCAAACACTGACCCTTAGAATGAAAAACATTAAAATTAAAACTTACTTTCTCACAAGAAATTAAAATGTGTTGGTAAAAAGTTATTAAAATAGGATGAAAAAATTACTTTATGTATTTGCACCTATTGATATTATATTTATTTTAAAAACTAATTTGGAAATTACCAAGGAATTCAAATATTTTTTAATTTTCAATAAAAATTAAAAGTAAGGAGAAAATAGTGCATATAGAGGAACATATAGAATCTAATCCATGACAAGACATGGTATTAGATTGACCAAGGAATAAAGACTTTACAAATAAAAACGGAGGTTGAGCTCTATTTCTGTCAACTGACATAGTTTTGTTGTTATCAAAGCTGCATGTCTTTTTCTTTATTATGTCAATTCAAAAATTAAAAAAATATATTTATTTAAAGATTAAATATAATATTATACTTTGGTTTCCTCTAATATTTCCTATTATAAAGCTGTAATTTTTAGGTAGTATTTAAATTATCTTCAAATAAATAAAGAATTGTAAATAACTTTAGAAATAAACAGTTTGGATGTTTCAAGTTTCAGATTTGATTCATTGTTCTTATGCTCTTCATATGTATATATATATGTGTGTGTACATGAGTACATCAACATAAAACTTACAAAATGAAAGATGTTAGAATTCACAGTTTGTTTATTCTTCACACAAGATGGATGCAACTTACCATTTCCTGTTTCCTACCTTTCTTTTGGTACCTCTTTTTTGTGTAATGAATGGTATAACCAGCATGAAAGGAGAAAGGGAAAGCATGATAAAAACGAAGATGATTAACCAGGGAAGAAGCTGCTAATGTTCTTCAGAATATATATATATATAAATATATAAAGGGCTCTTTCAGATCAGGAGAATATTGGCTGAGTTTTTCATGTAAAATTTCACTGAAATTTGTAGTTCTTTAATTTATATACATCTCATACTTTAATGGCATATTTAAAAAAAAAAATCAATTGGAGTGTTTTTTATTGTTAAAATACTACATTGAATATTTCACATTTCACATTTCACTAATAACTTCTTAATCTATTGATATCAGTGGTCTCTCATGTAAAAGTATTTATATTCTTACCAATAAAAATGGGTTCAAAGTCAGCTTTCACAAATTGGGATATTAACTCTTTGAAAGGGCTTTGTCATTTTTAACTTCTTTTTAATCTAATTTTATAGTTATTAATCATAAAAATAAGTTAAAGAAAACGAGAAGCAAGTATTGTATATATTTAGCACTACAAGAAAAACAGTAATTTGGCACGATTTATTTGGTACGGTTTTGATTCCGTGCCAAAATTTGTCATGTGAAGTGTACGAACACAAAGTTAGTGACAGCGTTGGCCTTGATATTTGCACGATTCACTAAACCGTGACAATTTTATCATGATATTTATTACTTTATTTATATTTTAAATACAAATTTAAATAAAAATCCGTGTTCGACCTTGCGTCTTGCCGTGACAAACAGTCGACTCTTTTTGTCTGGTTTTGGGACGACCGGCAAAGCCGTCGCAAAATAGTAATATAGTATATAGTATTT
>NW_024087351.1:0-27410 GCF_009730915.1 Dioscorea cayenensis subsp. rotundata
TGGTTAATATTGTTTTATTGGTGATCAAACATTTTAGATTAGCTGGTTTTTAGATTACATAGTATGGGCAAAATATGTATTTCAACACAAAAGAGTGTTGAACTGTCAATTTGGGAGGAGTGAAAGCTCATGTGACCCTCCCTCACCTCCTGCACACTGTTACACCGCCTCATTACTGCATAACCAAAACAAAGTAATGGGATTAAAGAATTAATCAGTCCCATTCATGGATGCATCCAAATGACCCCCAAAATAGAGTACATGTTATAAAAGGAAGACAGTAAAAATAATTACGTAAAAGTTAAAATTAAAGTCAATTTGTAAATGTAAATGATTTATTTTAGGAGAAATAGACATTTTTATTAAGGATTGTACCAGAGAGACAGAGTTGTTAGCATCAAAATTATGAGGGCTCAAATTAGAATTGCCAATATGAAGTAGATATAGAAATTGCAAAAGATATGACATATGTAGTATATTTGAGGAGGTAACATTCAATTTTACTTGAAGAAAGAAATCTTTTAGAATTCATCCAAGCCTTTTTGTGACATAGAACTGGTAAATACTAGATGGTTTATAGTTTAGATACAAAACCAGTTTTTGAAACCTTAAGTATGCAAAAGGATAAATAATAGTATACATGAATTTCTGCTGATCATAAAATGTGTCTCTAAGAAAAAATGATATTTATTATAAATTGCTTTATTATTAGACATAGAACTGACATGTGATAAATATCATTTATGTTTGTGTAAACACAGTAAAAGAATGTTATAATCACGTGAGTCAATAACAAATATAAAACCACAAGTGTGTCAAGTACAATGAAATGATAAAAAGGATAATAGATCAATTATTGGGAAATGAATAGAACAACTAATAGAAATAGACGGAGTTAAATAGTACCAATTTCTATGAAAAATAAATAAGTTGTACTACAGAAGCAACGGAAGAAGAAATAGAAAGTTATGAAGAAATAGCATTATCCCCAAAACATATATGTAAGAACAACGTCTCCTCAAATCTAGACTATATCCTTGAATTTAAAGATTTGTTCAAAGTTAATGTAAAAAGGTACCATTATAGTGGCTCATAGTCAAACCCTTACCTAGGTAGGGTTATTAGGTATTACCATGTCCTGTAAACACCACAAACATAAGTAAAATTAATCAAAGTTCACTCTAGGTTGGATGATATGGTACGACTAAATGATCATAGTTTGATAAACCATGGCCACTCAATGGTTTTAAGTCAGTATTTTTCTCTTCAATATAAAGTGCTACCGTGATCATTTGGGATCATGAATGAAAAGCACTGGTTTTTCAATAATAGCCTTGTGTATTACTCATCATCTCTTGGTTTCTCCTCATCTTCATTCTAACCCTTCTAGCTTCCCCGTTCACCTCCCTGGATACCCCACAGTCCTGTAATTGTAAAGAAACCTTAACCCCTTGTGGTATCATTGTAGCTGAAGATGTTACGAATGAAGGGTAAAGCCCTTGGTCTTTTCTTGAACATGCAGTTTTTATATCGCTTTACTTCTTATATATTTTTAAGAATATATACTATTTTAAGATATTGACACACTAAAAGAGCTTGAGAACGACTGACAATAGCTATCCCTGGTTTATCCTCGTGCCGTGTTCAACCATTGCAACAAGTGTCATATTTATAATAAATATTTTCAAATCTTAGGCTTAAAAGTATAATTTTGTAAGACAAGACTTGGTGTTGTTATTTCACGAGGATAGTAAAGAGTGATCGTTTGAATGGTGGGACCCGTCTAAGGCCTGGTGAAACTAAAAAGATTACTCACCACTAATATTATCTTCTTAATATTGAAATCTCTGCGATTTTTTCTAGTCCCCAAGACGGTTGAGACATTGCTGGATCTTATATCGTTAATAAAGGCATGGGCACCCTGTGATGTTTGGTTCCTAAGAAAGCTGAGACACTACTGCATCTTATATTAAGATAATGAAAATAGAGTTTTACTGAAGTTGGAAGCTAAAAGAAAGAAATAAACTGGTATGTTCTTATCATGTACTAAACACCCAAACCAGATAGTTAAACCACATTGAAAAAGAGAAAGAGGAGTCCTTATACTAAAATTTGAAGGCCACAAATCTTGTAATCTCATTAAGTTTTCTTAAAAATAATATAGAAAGAAAATAATTATAGTAGTAGTATTAACAACAATAGTAACATCAATATTTCCATTGTAGTAATAATAACAAACATATATATATATATATATCGATTATAAAGCAAAAGATAATTTATGAATACAAAAGAAACTGTTATTTAAAAATAGATCTTTGCCAGAAAAACTATTAATAAAATAGAACAACAATTTGAACTTAGAAGAACAGAATATCCAGTAGAAAGAAATGTACCAATTAGTACATATTAAAGAAAAACCACCAAAATATATATATTAACAAGCTTCATTATATTAAAAATCGGGATTAGAAAATCAAATTACAAGACAAGCAACTCTGACCTTAGAAGTTATTGATAAAGATCTTAGCCAATTGCACATTGTAGGTACTTAATAAAATGTAATTAGAATTAACAAATATATAAAACAAAATAGTAGGAGAATAAACACATCAGGTTTGACCTTAACTATAGAAATAGAAATGATAAATGAAAACTTATTAAATAGAAAGGAATATTTAGAAAATGATATAAACAAATATGCGTAGAAAGTTAAAAGAATTAAAAATATAAGAAGTTTTATAAACTTAGACATCAATTGATAAATTAATAATAACAAAAGGTAAAATGAAGCAAATTACTTACAACAGGGCGATAAAATTATATGATAATGTCAGATGAGTCATTGTGGTTCTAATATGGCAGGATATAATTTTGAATTGAAATTGAATGTAAAAATTAAATTAAATATAAATATTAATTTATCATTTTATGTTACATTCATGAATGAATAGAAGAAAATTAATGAGTTAAAAAATTTTAAGAAAATTAATTACCAGGCTAAATCAATATATTAGGGTTATTTAAAAGCAATAAGAATAATGTGAGAAAAGCGAATAAGAATGTTATTATCAATTAACAGTGGCTTAATTTCCATGGATAATCCCCATGGACACATAGAAGAATTTTGAAAACATAAGGATTCTCCTTAGAAAACATGTAGCACTATTTATACGAACCTCTAGTTATGGGAGAAAAGATAATTATTAGACAAAATAATGTTATCATAATGATGTTAAAGAAACGAAAGCGATTATTATGGAAAGTAATTACAAAAGATTAGTTAGAAATGATAATGATATCGAAGGATTCTTACTGAAAATTGGCCACCCGCAACTAAAAAATCTAGATCTCCTATTGTAACATGGTCTGAAGAAGAATTAAAAAAGTCTAGGAATGAAAATAGCATTCCCAGATATAACTATTAGATAGAAAAATTAAAAGGGAAGAGTTTAATTGAAAGAGTCATCTATTCCAAGATTCTTGAAGATGCTCAAACTACTCCTAAATAAAAAATTAATAAGAATATTTTAATGACTTATGTATAAAACAACAAACAAAATATTATGCTCTGTTATTTAATAAGATAATAATGGTTATGGATTTGAAACTTATAGTAAATATTTGCACTAGAGTATTATAAGCAAATTATTTTTATAAATAGAGAATTCCTTAAAAATTGTTAAATTGGTAGATAATATAAGGATATTTAATTTATTTAATAGTTAGATTATTAATAGATTATTAGAAAATTAACACACACCTCAGATGAAAAAATTAAAAGAATCAAAGACAAATTCAACAAGTATACTAGAATAGTTATATAAACATATATTTTTTTATTTTCTAAATAAATATATGAAAGATATGATAAATGCAAACAAGTTGAAATAAAGATAGGTTGCAGAAATAGCAATTCTCCAACAAGCATAAGTTTCACAAAAACCACAAAACAACATACTCCCTTGTAATTCAGATTAATAGTATTAGTATAAATGGACACACATAAGTTAGATTATTAGGAACCAGATTAGCACCATCATTACAGATAATAGACAACTAAATAATATGCTGTAAAGTTATACACACAACAATAGATAATATAGATAAGGACAATACTTGAAATAATTCCATGATCCAAGGTTTTTAGTAACACAGATACACAGATAAGAATATTAAATTATAAAACCAAAGGATATAGCATGTGACAATATCTCTTGCGTGTGTACAACAAGCGCACGGTTGTTTTGAAGTAATAAAATGCCCCGGTGAGTGTAGTCGTATCCATAGGGAAGTCAGGTGATCAGAAACATAAGAATTGTTATTTAACTATGGTGAAGATGAGTTAATAGTGGTAGTGAACAATATTTCCAATGAAAAATGTAAAAGCTAAAGAAAAACAAGAGAGAGACGCAATAAAATGATAATAGAGAGGCAATGATAGAAAAATGCGGCAATCGGGACATTGTTCCCCAGACTATTGTTTCAAGTACAAAGACCAACCATTATGTTCCTCCTAACTGATACTTAATGAGTCAGGAAATCCTACAACAAGCACGATCCGAAAACTAAGGTCACTGTGACTTCAACCCTAACACCATGCCCCGACGGAGAACACTACCCCAACACCATTGTCACCGTGTAGGTTGTTAAAAGCTCTAGGGACCTGCGATAAACCCCATTCTTGAATATAGATCTAATCCTTGGTCCAAGCGAAACACCCCGTCATTACCACCCCAGTACTGGCGATTACTTCAGCCACTGGTTGTTTGCGCACCAAGTTCAATGGGAGTTTTTCAGCACTTCACTCTATTAGACCAGAAGAACCCTGAATATCGCAGGTAGGATAAATCAAATCTGGCGAAAAGGGGACGCCTCTCACTCCTCTCTCGACCACCCTTCGACCCTCTCCAATCTTGTTTATTCAATCCTCATGGTGTGTCACCACTCAATAAAAGATTAACAATGTAGATTCTCAACTCAGTTTATATAGGCAAATCAATTACCATAAGCATTCAAGATTGGAACCTCAATTAAAAACATCAATTAAAGGAACATAATAAAAGGTCAATGAAACGTCACCCTGTGGTTTACAAGCTCAAGACTTCTACTAGGGTTTAGCTCATGAGCAAGATAAGGGATCAATAATGAAATGGAACAAAAGCATGTAATCCATATAAAACCCCTTGTAATCCGTGAATAATGGTCTTTGTAGCTCGTCAGGTTCTGAAGCGCACCCCTCAATCTAATAAAGACCATGAAATTTCAATAATTATCTTTCTGAAGGAATGGCGATGTTGAAGGGCTCAGAACCACCCCTGAAAACTGCTAAAGCTCTCTTAAACCCGCTGAAAGCACCCAAAGATGGGGACGATAAGAAAAGCCTCTCCCAAAACAAATGGAAATCATGACCTTTAATAGGTCGTGAATGGTTCACAGGTGTGGAATTTCCATCAATGCCTCGTAGAATTTCAGAAATTCAGTTTTCTGGCAAGCTGTGGCTGCTAATTCAATACAAGACTATGTTGGCCGCGATTTACCATCAGAACCGGATGCGCATCAGCCAAAATGTTCCCGAATCCACACTTTTCATCGAGACTACGAATGTCACACATCCATGCGTAGATCACATTCGCGTGTTCAATACAAAGTCACACTAACGAAGGTCTTGCTAGTGTTGCTGAAATCCGAACGCATGAGCATGGCCCATCCTCATGCTCAATTTGCATGTTCACTGTAAGCACAGCGCAAGGTGTGCGGAGGTTGGCACTATCACTCACATGTTCGTCACGCACAACTTGTGTCTTCACTGCTTGTTCACCCAAGATTTCATCAACAAATTGCATCCACAATCTACTTAGTTTCTTTTCTTTTCATACTTGTCTCCACCAACCCCAAATGCCTGCTGAACACAAATGCTACATGCATAAAAGCGATATATATATATGAGAAAAGTAATGCTCCAATATAAGGAAAAGAATACTAGTATCACTTATACACACGTCACTTTACCAAGTATAGACAAATACAAGCACTGGCTTGAGTATTCTACTCACAAAATCTTTTAATGAGCAGATATAAAGGCAATAGTGAAATAAGGTATAGCAGTAGTGATGACAAAATAATGTAGATCCTTTAGGATCGATAGATCAAGCGATATTCAACTAAAATGTACAGCTCACAAAGCTTAGCACAAACATAATGGAAGATAAATACGAGCTAACACTTGTAATCACATCTACCGAGGAGGGAACAAAGTATTATGAATGCGAGATGGTTCAATCTGGCTGGCGAAAACACAAGCTCTGGCACAACAATGTTAAGATTGAAAGAAATTACTCTGGTGAAGAAGATGAGTATCGTAACCTTATTTTTGCATCACCAATGTAAAGCTTAATAGAATGTAGTTTGTCCGGTTCCACTACGCGTGGGAAAGTGACTCTTTTAAAATTGCTGATAGATATAGATGATGGCCATTCCTTGACGAGAATTTAGATGGGCGTTTAGTGATGAACGAATACCCTAGAAGAAATTATAGAGAATAGAAGAATATTCTGTAGAGTAGAAAGAGCTTTTTAATAGAAAGTAAAGAAGAAATATGCTAGGTAATTGCAGAAATAGCCAGATATGATGACTTAATGATTCAAGAATAGCAGTTAATTATGATGAAATACCTATGTAGATAGTGTAAAGCAAACCACGAGCATGGGATGCAATAATCAAGCAAGCTCATCAAGTTCAATAGACCTAACAACTACACTAAAACACTTCAGGCTGAAATCAAATCACAACTCCATAGATAACTGTGAGTAATTATGACTTAATTATGCATCACTTGATCTCAGAGAACTTTTAGAAAAGAGGAAAACCGAGTCAACTTAGGAAATAATAAAAACCATGCCACTAACAAAATGTACCATGGTAGCTTTGTTAATAATTAGTATAGTACTTCCCAAAAGTGATCCCTGACTCAATAGACAAATGGAATTTGATGCCATTAATGCATTAGAAAGATAATCACACGCATTAGAGGGCCGTAGGAAGAGCTAAATTTTATGGAAAATTTGTTGTCGATACTGCTAGAAATAAAATGAATAGTTGAAAATTAAAAGTTTTCTCAAATGATTACCAACGTTATTGTAGGCATTACGACAGATAATCCATGCCAACATTACAACACATGATAGACACCATTATGTTGAGAATAGATCCCTCAAGAGGAGAAATACTGTTAAAAGACACGTGGCAGCAGAGACTCGAAATATCAACATCTAGATAGCTCTACTATTATTTATATACCCTAGCCAAAGTTGCATAGCACCTTAGCCACCTAATATTGGAAGAGCATTTCCTGGGACCCAAAATTACTAAAAATGCAGCTATGCGTTAACAAACCATTAGAGTTTAATTTGGCAAAACATGGAGAGATCAAGCGTATCGAAAATGTGCGGGGAATAGGACTAGCTACTTTTGTTTACTTTTTATTTGCTTCGGAAAGACAACATGTCTAGAAAATGGAAGTGAATAAACAAATAGCAGCTTGCTTACCCTATTGGAGTAAGATATAGGCAGTAATTACATAGAGAGAAACAAAACCTAGTTGAAAAATAAAAGTAGTGGGCATATTATAGAAGACATTGAGAAAATCATGGTAGGAAGTTAAACCCCACAAACCGCTCTGTAAGATGTAAAACGCTTTATTTATGGAGAGACAAGACATTATGAAAGAGATTTGCACATTAGAGACGGAGTTAAAAGAAAAAGATTAAATATGGCCTGCATGATAGTTGTAATCACTGGAAAGAAGTAAATACGTAAGTGTGGCACGAAGGAAGTGACCTCTTTGCAAAATATGGTAAGATGTGTAGTATATTTGAAAGAGAAAGATGCTAATTTTAGCTTAGGTATTTATAATTTAACTGCAAGCATGCAGGATATGGTGGTAGAACAGTAGATACTATGGCTTACTGAGTTTGGACATGCCTCCTAAATCTCTTTAGGAAACTTATAAGCTGATAAATAATACCTGCACACATGAATCTATATATCAAAAAGCCAAATTTCAAGATGTGGCATTTATTATAAATTGCATATTACTAAATTTAAGAATGACATGTGATAAGCTGGATTTATCTTTGTAATGTAAACTCCATGCATGCTATAATCATATAATTAGTCAAATGAATACTCGAACGGTCACTCAGTAAAATTGCTAACAACCAAATGAGCGTAAAAGCGATCACGACAAATTATTAGACAGAAATAAGACAGAGAAAAGACGCAAGGTTAGATTAAAGTCTCTATAAAAATAAAGGAAAGGAGTTGCACCATGTAAACATTTGGTGAAGAGCCATAAGAGCAGGAAGAACATAAAGAAAAGTTATGAAGAAATAGCATTATCCTAGTAACGCTATTAGTAATAATAATCTCTTAAACCAAAATTGTATCCCTTGAATTTAAAAGACGCGGTTATAAAGTCAATGTGTGTGTATAATAGATACGAGGAGCTGTAAATGGCATGCCTCACATTTAATTCCTTCAAGATACATAGAAAATGTTTTCAGCACAAAAGCAGAAGTTAAAGATATGGCACCATATTAAAGAAATTGATAGATTGCATGCAATATTTAATACTATCATACACTATGTCTAAGCAAAACCAGCTATTAGGAAAGCAAAGTAACTAGCCTCTTAATAAAATACATTTATGAAAGATAGAAATGGTGGACCAATAGTCCAGAGAAAAGATTACTATATGTGAAACATATGGATCAATATTCGGTAATGAAAATGTATTGAAAATTATAACGTGCGAAAGGAAGTAGAAAAATATAAAGGAATAAATTTGGATATAGATGCCACGACCTAGTAAAACACAAAGCAGAACCCTTTAATAGATCAAAAGATGGAACTATAGGAGATCCTCAAGTAAAATATTGGCATGTAGTGCAAATATTGTCTGTAAAGCTAGAAATCGTAAACTGATGCAAGGCTAACATGCCTCAGAATAAAAAGCAACTATGTCACAAGAGAGAATTTCAAAAACATGCAGAGTTATTAGGAGGAGCTAAAAATTAATGGTAAAACTCAAAGTCTCACATAAAAACATCAGAGACTCTTATAGTTACTCAGGTGGACAGAAATAGAATGATATTTGAATCATAAGAGACCAAATGATAATAATAAAGGATGAGAACTAGCTTCACTTCTTAAATAGAAGCCTTAATTAATCACATACACTTGTCATTTTAGCAAACTTTGATCTCAAATCTAAATTCTTTTTCTGGGCTGAGCAAAATAAAGCGAGCTCTTGGATTAAGCCTCTTTATCACTCATAATCGCTTATTAGGACCTGGATTTTTATGCCTGGTTTAAAAAGCACCCCACAAGTATTTCAAAATAAAATGGATGATATATGTAGGAAATATTCAAATTTTATTACAACTTATATAGATAATATTTTTGTTTGTAGAGATTTATCTAGGAGCATGTGGAGCATTTTGATGATGTAAAAGAATGTAAAAGAGAATGGCTTTCTCATTATTAGAAAATAAGCATCAAAACAGTAAGTAGAGTGCAGTTTCTTGGTGTTATTATAGGATCAAAAAGCAAATATATCTCAGAAAACATGTCGTATCTATTTTATAAACGTAGATATATTGGAAAATTTAAAACAAATGCAATCATAAAAGTTTATGGACACTAAATTATGCTTAGAAATTTATACAAAATTTAAGCCAACTCAGTAAGAGCCACATTATATAATAAAACAAAGTAGTCAAGAGAGATATTTTAATAATGAAAATATAAAACCAATATAACAACATAAAGGATAAAATAAAAATTTAAAATCTAAATTGTACTCCCAGCGAAGTTATATAATCATAAGAATCGTGGACTACTAGGAAGTGGGGAGTTGTATTATAATACGACCCACCATATTCTAAAGTATAAAGAGATAAGCATATATGATAGTGGTACCTACCAAACAGTCACTTCCACAACATATGTTGAAATTATATAGTAGTAATAAAAGTTGAATGGAAAATTTTAAATTATTTATAAATGTCAAAAGCAATAGTTGCATTCTATAACAAAAATCAAAAAGTAAATTATCGGATAGATGGTTAAAATTTATGGATTAGCACAATAGGGAAATGGAGTTCTAAGTTACAATAGAAGATTGCTGCATGAGGATAATACAGAAATGTCTTTAGCAAATAAACTATCATGGATAACACAAGATGAATCTACTACTTGGCTTTTGTCCATAGGTGGTAAATAAAAGGGTTACAGTGCCAATAAAGTTCCTCTGAGTTTTTGTTGTGTAGGGAATCAATAACTTAGCTTCCCTCATAAACCCTTAGTTTGTATCTCCTGAATATTTAGAGCTACTGACTATTAATATAATCGCTCGTGTTTCTAAGCATGCTGATGAGCTAACTTGATACCAATCACTTGTTGCATATGACAGATATTCTACAACCAACCATTTACTTTTCTATTTGCATATGGGAAAGACTCCCATTGGGAACCTACCTAATCGAAACTCATGTCCTGCTGTGGTCAAATCTTTGTTTCCAATATCTCTTTAGCAATTGTCGATCAAGATAGCACATTCTAAGATAACCTTTAGGCCTCGGGAATAACTCCAAAATCTTCTACGAGTTCTTCCATCGCTAGTAACTATTTCAATAATAATATAAGTCCACAAGAAAGCCAAGATCTAGCCCTTCAAGTGACAATACCTCTCCGAGCTTTGCAGTGACATACGGTGGAATATTTCATTAACAAGACATGTAAATCAAGCTGGTGGAAAGCGTATATAAAATTTTAAAAAGAAAAATAAGCAAAAGCTGGAAAAAGAATTGAGCGGAACAAAATGAGGAAAAGTTGAAAAGCAGGAGGAATTTGTTGTTCAAAAGAAGAAAAAGAAGAAAGTAAAATTTTAAAAATATATCCACGATCAAAATTGGTGAAGTAAAAGAAAAAGTCTTTGAGTGGTCTTACAGTACAAGCACAACACTTTGGCCAATCGAGAGAAGATCATGAGGCGCTACTACAAAGCGGAAGCACGAATCCCTTATAGACCAGCATTAAGCAGGAATATCATTCTCGCGGACCAGGCCATAAAGATGCCGAAGAAGACGTGAGCGAGGGGCTTCATTATAAGGTACAAGTATCCTTGACTCCCAGCTTTGTGGAAAGAACCAATCCTTTGAAAGAATTTCGCTAATCTAATCGACTTGTCCGAAGTAACGACTTTGTGTAAAGCGTTATAATCATCACTTTGAGTAAGCTTGCCGCTCAGATTCTTAACAAATATTGTTCATAGTCGGTAATTCTGTCAAAGGTGGCTTCATTACTGCTGGAATTCGCACCACTCCACCCTCGCCGCTCATATCCCTCGACAATACAAGACATCATATTGAGATTACTCTCCTTTGCCTCCACGAGCCTTACTCCGGCTCCATATGAGCATGATGAGCGTTGGCGCCATACTCACCCACCTGCCAAAATCAACAAACAAAACAAAAATTACATTTATGGAGAGAAACTATATGGTTACTGCGATCGAAAGCATGGTCACTTTCCATGCGTAATAATCGAACTCATAATGGACAATAACATCATGAAATTCCTACGCTCAACCGGATCTCTTTATCGTTTCCCCATCTTTTTCTCCCAATATGCACATGATCCTACATCTACCACTCTACATATGAAGAAATATTAACTCTTGGGCGAGAGATTATCACTGGAATTGAGACAACGAGTATTCCTAGCGATGAGTTAATGATCGAGCTTATGAGCCATGACTAGTTGACCTCACAAAAATATTATCAACCGATGAAAGCTTAACTCTTTTTGGTTATCATCCATTACTTGGCCTTTTTGTTAGTGGGTTTTGTGTGTGGGTGACAGGTAGAGTCTATAAAATTAAATATGGTTATGTAAAATTAGTTAAAGACATACTCTAAAATAGGTTACTTATAATTATGGTTATAGTAAAGTCTTTATAGTCAAAACCCTCACTCTAGGTAGAGTTATTAGGGTTATTATTATGTCCGTGTAAAATAATTACAAATTATGTAAAATTAGTCAAAACCTATTCTAGATAGGGCGATGTGGCATGACTTTCGTCACATCAAGTGTTTTTCATAAAACCAGAGGCGGTCATGGTTTTAGAATAGTAATCTCTTATTCTAAACAAGGAGAAGTCTTGTAATCATATAGAAACATGAATGAAAAACATTAGCTAAATAATAGCTCTTGTGTATTGCTCGTGTCATCTCCATTCTAATGTCTTTTCCTAGATTCCCTTGCTCCCCTGCCAATCTCTCACAGCCACCGTGGTTGTAAAGAGCCCCTAACCCCCTCTTATTTGACTAACATGTCCTATAGACAAGCTAGACCCCCATGAACAGAAGAATTCCAAGATCATATAAAAAGTCGAGGGAGGTGAGTTAATTATTAAAACTTGAAGTCCACATTGGACTCAGAGCTTTACAATAAATAAACATATTGAGATAATGAGCGAAAAAATAGAATGGTTTTAAATTGTAAAAGATTAATGATAACACTAAAGATGATAAGTATCCTTTTCCTAATAAAGAATTTTTAATTAATAAAATGAAAACATTTTTATCTATAGTAAAGTTTGATCTTAAATATGGATTATGGCAAGTCCTTTAGAAAAGCTGAAAGTAAGCCTTAGACTACTTTTTATCACTCATAATGCACATTATGAATGGCATGTCATGCCTGGTTATACTCCACAAGTGTAACAAGAAAAATTGATGATATATTTAGGAAATATTTAGATTTTATTATAACTTATAGATGATATTTAGGTAAAATATAATCTTTTATTATGATATTTCTACCTCCTCGAGAAAAGTTATTTAATCATAGAATATGATGGGTGACTAGAGATTGGGGTTGTATTAAAATAGAGACCTACTATATTTTATAGTGTATAAAAGTGAAGATAATGCGAGATGTTAGTGGTACCTATCAAATAAAAATAATTGCAAACACATGCTGAAATTATATGACAAAGAGGAACAGTGATTAAACAATTCATAATTTTGGAGCTTTTACATTTAGAATAGATTGTGAGCAATAATAGATTCTATAACATAGTAAAAGTATCAAAGAATAGGTTTATTGATTACATAATAGGAAATGGGTTTTCGAGGTTACAATAGAACAAATTAAACAGAAAATAATAATTTCTTAACAAATAAACAATTAAGGATAATTAAAAGCTCTTAATTTGTCCATATCGATAACAAAAATGTGGATTACAAAAAGCGTGAAGTTCCTCGAGTGTTATTCTATCTGGGAATAAAAGAACCCTTCTCTTGATGAACCCTTACTTGTATCTCAGAATGTATAGAACAATGACTGTAAAACTAGTAGGATCATTCTCATTTCAAAGCATGGGATAAGCTAAGTTGATACAAATTACCTGTAACATAGTAGTAATATTTTCTTAATTAACTGTATGTCTTTTTCTTGCTAAAATGGAGAAAAACCATCCATTATAACCACCTTAAAACTCCCTATTTTTCCCTATTAGGTCAAATCTTACGTTTCGTAATCCTTTAGCAATTACCAATACCAATCACCATCACATCTTTTCAGATAATCTTTGGGCCTCAAGGAATAATCCTAAAAATCTTATACCCGTTATTTAACCGCTTAACTATTTTCACAATAAAAATAAGTTCACAAACCAAAATCTTAGCCGTTCAAATGTTACCTCTCAAGTCTTAAAAGAAACTTGTCACGATACATGATACTTCATTGAACAAGAGCGAAAAGATCAAAGCGTTTTTAGAAGCGAGAGAGGTCAAAATATTGAAAGATAAATATAGAAAAGAATTAGCAGATAAATGGGAGAAAGTATGAAGAGTTCAAAGAGTTTATTCAAAAAGAAAAGAAAGAAAAATAATAAAATTATGAAATATATCCTTGATAAAATTAATGAGGTAAAAGAAAGAGTGTTTGAATCAGTTATGTAGAGAACAATAGTTGCAAAGACCATGAGATAGTTATTACAAAGCGGAGGCAAGAATCTCGATAAGCTTGCATTGGGAGGAATAACATTCTTTTAACTAGGCCATAAAGATGCAGGATGTGCTTTGTGAATAGGGCTTTTATTATACGGGTTGTACAGATCCTTTAACCTGCTGTGTCAGAATCAACCAATTGAATGAGCTCAGCTTAATCTGATTGACTTGTTAGAAAATGGCCATATGGCAAGAATAATCATCATTGAAGTAGCCCAACTCAAGCTTCTTTGTAATTTACAAAGATAGCTTCATCGATCAAATTCTGATTATCCCATCTGCTTGGAAAATATCTTGATGAATGCATGACATCATATAGAAATTACTGCAACTTCAACGCTATGAGAGCTACCAACTCCATATGCTATATGATGTTGTTGGCACTATATTGACCCTTGGCCAAATCAACAATAATTACAACTATGGAGAGCACATATGGTCACTACTCGATTGAAAGTGATTGCACTACCGGTATAATAAAGTCATCATGGAGACCAACATATGAAAGTTCATGCTTCTAGCAGCTCTCTTTTTCCGGTTTATTCGCCCTTTCCAGACCTTCGGCCCTCAACCACTATTCATGAAGAAACCAACACTTGGACTAGAGATTATCATTTTTGAAGATCATGGTAATGCCAATATCTCGATGATGACCTCATAATCAACTCAACCAAGGCCCGGCTAGCCACCTAGAACATTTGTCAACTTGATAAAGCTTAAGTTCTTCTTTTCGGTCATTTCTTGGCCTCTTTTTGTGTGTAGGTGAGGTATTTTGTCTATTGGTGATGGGTATCTGATAAGTGCTTGTGTATTAGTAATATAAAGTATTCTTTTCTTACAATGATCATTACTTTTATCAGTATTTTAGCGTTATACATGTGTGTTGTGAACTTTCATGCATGAAGGGTTGTGGAGCCAAATAATGAAAGATAGAAGCCAAAAGTAGATTGTGATTGTACTTTGTTGATGAAGGCTTGGAGTGATGTGAAGACACAAGTTGTGATCGAAGATACGTGAATGTGTGCCAACCTCCATACGCTCAAACAACTATATCGTTTGGAGGGCCACAAAGGTAGTCACATTTGCATATTCCGACTTGTGTAATGTTAACAAGATCTTCACCAATATAGCATTTTATTGAAGAAGCGATGCGATCTACGGCATAGATGTGTGCCCATTTATGTTGCCTCAATGAAAAGTGTGGATTCGAAAGTATTTTGGTGGAGTACTGTCGTATATTACTGTAGCAATTTATTGTAGCGATTCATGTTCTGACCGAAAAATCGATTTCAAAACTCCACAGGCGTGTGGAAGTAGCGACGCCTGTGTGGATGTCCGATTTCTAGCCCCCTTTATAAAGTCATGACTTGTCCGATTTGGGGATCCATCTTTAATCCCTTTTTCCATCTTTTCTCCATCTTTTGAGAGGCTTTGCGGCTAGGGTTTAGAAGCTGCTTTGGCAAGAACTTTTGGAGTGATTCTACAACCGACTCCACATTTCTCTTGGAAGATAGTTATTGGGGAGCTTTCATCGGCACCCGATCCGGACGAGGTGTGCCCTATGTAACAAGGGGACCTTTGGAGAGGGCTGAGGCTACTCCACAGAGACCATCAACATGAATATTGAGGGGGTTTTTATAGGTTACATGTTTTTACTTTTTGATTTTATTATTGATTGTATCTTGCTCGGTGGAGACGTGAACCTCCTAGTGGGTACTTAGACTTGTAAACCTTAGGATGATATTATTTCATTGACCTTTTATTATGTTTTCCTTAATTGATGTCTTTAATTGAGTTCCAATTTTGAATGCTTGTTGAATGATTTCTCCCTTAGAGTGACACTAAGATTGAGAGTCTACATTGGCAATCCTTGTGAGTGAGTGACACACCATAAGAGTTAGACAAAGAAAGATTAGAGAGAGTTAAGAGGGTGAGTTGAGAGGTAGCGGAGCATCCCTTTCCCCTATGGTGTGATTTATCCTACCTCCATTTCCTAGAGTTCTTTACGGTCACAATAGAGTGAAGTGCTAAGAGAGAAACTCCACTGGGGCTTAGTTGCGCGAGCAACAGAGTGAAGCGTTGAAGTAATCCTTAGTTTATAGGTCTTAATCGTGACTAGGGGTATTTCACCTGGACCAAAGGGTTAGATCTACATATAGGAATAGGGTTTATCACTTGGAATCCCTAGAACTTCTTGTAACTTTTCATAGTGTGAGGTATTGAGATTGAGCGATTTTTCCGCCGGAACATAGTGTAGAGTTAGTCACGGTTGAGCTTAGGTTTGGGACCATGTATTTTAGGATTTCCAATACTCATTAAACATCAGTTAGGAGACATAATAGTTGGCGTTGCACTTGAATCAATAACCCTAGGGGGAGCAATGTCCGAGTGCCCCACTTTTCATCGATTGCCTTCCTTCTCATTTTATCATGCCTCACTTTTTTATTTTCTTTAGTCTCGTTCATATTGATCTTATCCACACTATTATTGTTTCATCTTCACTTAGTTAAGTAGAAATCGTTGTGTTTCTATTCACTATTCCCTGTGAATACGATAACCCACTAACCTGGGATTTATTACTTCGACAAACCCATGCATTTGCGGGTCACACGCAAGGGGTGTGTCAGTATCTTTATGTTTAATTAGTCAAAACCTACTTTAAATATATTACTTATAATTATGGTTATTATGTCTTTATAGTCAAACCCTACTCTAGGTAGGGTACTTAGGGTTATTATTAATGATCATGTAAAATAATTAAAAAACTATGTAAAATTAGTCAAAATCTACTCTAGGTAGGATGGTATGGCATGACTTGTTACATCATGTGGTTTCATAAAACCATGTGCATCCATGATTTTAGAATATTAATCTCTTCTTCTATATAAGGAGAAGCCTTGTAAGTATTTTGATCATGAATGAAAATATAAGCCTTTCAGTAATAACTTTGTGTATTGGTCTCCCTCATCCTTTCATTTCCATTCTAACCTCTTTCCTAGCTTTCCTTGCTCGACTCTGATAACTCTGACAAGCTTGTATTTATAAGAGAGCATAACCCCCTTCCCCTCCCCTTTCTCTCTTATATCTTGTAGGACTTGTGCATACAAAGGCACAAGGAAGCTTCACCTAGGTGTCTTCTCCAAAAATAATAGTACATGAGATAGTAGCATTAGTGACAAGGTCCCTTGCTTATATCCCAGCAAGTGCACGGGTTTGTCGAAGTAATAATCCCGGGTGGCGGGGTCGAATCCACGGGGAGTAGGGAGTAAAGACACTTAATTCGATTCTTAGCTATGTGAAGTATCAACAATGATAAGTGTGGTAATGATTCAATTCTCGGGAAATTAAAAAGCAACAAGTAAGAGAGCAAAAGTAAGGAGGAGGCAAGGCAATCGATAAAGATGGGGTACTCGGATGATGCTTCACCTAGGATAATCGCTTCAAGTGCAAGAACTCTCTATTATGCTTCCTAATCAATGCAATGGTGAGTCGTGGAAAATCCTTACATACATAGTCTCAAATCTAAGGTCAACTATGCCTAACTCTATACATGTCCCGAAGGAGAAATCGAACAATCTCAACACCTCGCACTCTCATAAAGTTGCAATGAGCTCTAGGGATTCCAAGTAATAAATCTCTTCCTAGATTTAGACCCTAACCCTTTGGTCGAGCGAAGGTCCCTAGCCATAATTAAGCTCTAGATACTAAGATCACCTCAACGCTTCACTCCATTGCACGCGCAACTAGGCCCCAGTGGAGGTTCATCCCTTAGACCATTCACTCTATTATGGCGCAAAAAAACTCGAGGAGCGGAGGTAGAATCTATCACGTCGGAGGAGAAGGGGACGTTCCTGCATCTCTCGACTCACCCCTCTCAACCCTCTCCAACCTAGCTTTGTCTAACGCTCGTGGTGTGTCATTCACTCACAAGGTTACCAACAAGAACTCTCAACCCCTAGTGTCACTCTAGGGAAATGTTCATACAATCAAGCATTCAAGGTTAGAACTTACAATAAGCATCAATTTATTGAAACCATAATAAAGAAGTTCAATGAAAGCGAATACATCCTAGGGTTCACAATCACCCAAGTACCCACTAGGGGTTTAGCTCTCCATGGAGCTAAGTACAATCAAAAGAAATCGAATGTAAAAAGCAATGAATCCATAAAGAAACCCCTCGAGGGTCGTAGTCGATGGTCTTGTGGAAAGTTCTCTACTAGTCAGTCCAAGGATTCCTTCGTCCCGAGTATAGAATACGCCTCGATCGAGGCTCCCCTACCAACCTTCTTCCTAATGGAATCACGATGTCGAGCCAGTAGAACCTCTCCAAAAACCTTGGCCAATACCCCTCGAAAAACCCTAGCCAAGCCCTCTCGCAAGTTGGGGAAAAGATGGAGAAAAGAATACCAAAATCGGGGATGAATCGGCTTTAAATAGGGCTCGAATCGGGCAACTCCAGGGGTGTGGCCAGTACAGCGCCCGTCACGGAATTTCCACACGGGCGTGGATAATTTCCACCGCCCGATGTGGATTCTCTGTTCTCTGATTTCTCGGCATCTGTGAACATTCTTTGCTACTGAATTGCTACGGTGTTGCTACGATAGCTTTTGCTGAGTCTTCGATCTGAATAACTTCCCAATTCCATACTTTCATCGGAGTAACGCAAACGGGCACATGTTCACGTTGTGAATAACTTGCTTCTTCAATGATATATATGTTGGTGGGGTTCTTGTTCTTGTATGCATAAGACGGAATGCTCGAGTGTGCACTGCCTTTGTGCCCCTCCAAATGGATGTACTCACTCGAATGCGAGGAGGTTGGCACACACTCTAGCATCTCACACCTGTCCCTATGTCTTCGCGTTTGAACCTTAGCAAGATCTCCTCCAAAATAGGTGCATTATGATCCACATTGGCCCATTTCCTTCATACTCGGCCTCACAACCCTACCTGCATAAAAGTAACGTAAAAATACACATATTAATGTAAAAAACTGAGAAAAGTAATGCTCAACATAAGGAATGAACGCTTCGCATTCATATCGCACAAGCACTTGTCAATTAGTGTTGTTTGTAGATGCCATTACAAACATTTGAAAAGGAAACTGATGTGCTAAGTGTTGTGCACACTACTCCATAAGTGTATAGGTCATCAAGTAATAGTGTGTGTGAGTAAGGTTTCAAATTCATAGGGACTAAATATTACTAGTACTAGCTCTATCCTTGTTATCTAGCTAACAACCACATTATCAATGAGTAAAAAGTTAACTAAAATTCAAGAATGAAAAGATTTAAGATAAAGAATCAAAGAAGTGAATAAACAATAGGAGAAAAAGGTGTCCAGATAAGATTTCATTTGGGAATTAAAAATTAAGGTGATTGCAATTAATATGGATTGAACTCTAGTATTGTTGGGCATAGGGATTTCAAAAATATATTGAATGCTTACTTGACTCGCCTCAATACCTAATCCTATGCTTTGGTAGAATTGAATCTCTTTTAATAATACTTTCACATGATTGGAAAGAGATCTAGGAAACCGCTAATTAGAAATCAGAGTTCTAGCTACACATATCTAATTGGAAGAATCACAAGTGGCCTATCTCTATAGTGGAATATTGATTCCTTTCATCTATTGGTGATCTTACAGGATGAATCTCTTGATCTCAATCATGCAATTATAATGAAATAGTCACTTTTGTTACACTAAATCAACAATATAAATACATAGATGAACCCAACAATCCGAAGAAAATCTATATTAAAAGTAACATAAAAGTGTAATTATCTCAAGCTACATCAAATCTGAGCACCCAAGAAAGTTACCCCTCCATGGGGTTCATGTTCATCGCAAAACATAATGAATATAGCCTTAGAATACTATTCATGGAAGAAGAACCCCCCCTTAATGTCTTCAATGTAGGAATCAATGTGAGAAGATATTATTGTTGCCTTGGATCATCACTCTATTAATTCCTTCGAATTTTCTCTTCTTCCTTGAAATCGCTTTGAAACCCTAGCCTTCATCCCAAAAGCACTTTCCTGATCTGGCTTTCTTGATACCTTTTTTAGCTTTCTTTTTATATCCCCCAAGAATTAAGTAAGTACATAGCCAAGTACACGGGCTTGTACTTTGCCAGTGTAGATCTCTGGATGAACTCAAAATTACAATCCTTGGGTTACATGGCTTGGTGTACATAGCTGTGTATCTTTTTGTTTTTCCATGTATATCTCTGGATTATTTGCTCCTCAACTCTTGATATGCATGGAGTGTGCTTCATTCCAGCCCTTATACTCCACTTTAGCATCATCTTTGGATTCTTGGATGTACACAGGCGTGTACATCATACACATGGCCGTGTTTTCTCTGGATAACTTTAGTCTGGGGAGTGTATGGTCATATATATGGCCATATACATCGTCCATATATTTTCTAGAGTTTTAACTTGCCGATGCTCAAAGGGTACATGGGCAAGTACACGGGAGTGTACTTTGTCCATGTATTTATATGAATGTTCTTTTTGGCACCGTTTTGCTCCCGATTTTTGTATTTTGACTCAAGTTGTGCTTATATTGCCCTGAAAGTATAGATGGAACAAACTAAGTACCAAATTATCCATTAAAACACTCTTAAGGGCAACTTAAGTGCAAAAGATAATCATTAGAATGTGCATAATATAGCACTTATCAAAAAAATTAACAACATGAATTGATTTTGAATTTTCTTTCTTTAAAAAAAAATCTTCATTAACAATATCTTTTAAAGTTGGGAGGAGAAGTTAGTCCCCGCCAAGTGTGCCATAATTTGTGGGATTGTTTTATTCTCACATGGTCTTTAATAAGGTTGCTAATAAAAAAGTAATTAAAAATTAAATTTTTATTATTTATAATTTCAAGTGATTGTGGGTTCATGACTTCCATTAGAACAAGAAATAAATGAACAAAACTTAAAATAAGCTTAATTGATTTCAAAAGAGTGCATGACTACATGAATTAGATTGGAAGTACAAAGAGCAGAAACTCAAGTTTTCATTGTGCTATTTTCCTACCTTTCTTCTACCTTTGCATGATTTGAACCTATTCAACTTTATGAATAAGGACCATGATACTTCAATTCTTCTATATTCTTTCGCTGAAAAGCACACTTAAACATCTTATTTGACTTTGTTGATTTCCATCTTCTTCAAATTTTATAGTTTGCATCTTGAACATGATTCGAATCTCAAGCAATGATCTCTCCATGTTTGTAAATCATGAACTTAATCTCGTTTATTTAAAATTTCAAAAATCTTCGGTATTTCAAGCTTGTGAAGCTTTCAAGTCTTTGACTTGTTAAACACTTCAAATCTATGACTTCTTGATATCTTGAGACTCCTGAGTTCATTTGTCAATTCATTTGAGTTATTCTTCTTGTTTTTTAGGCCTCAACTCTCCCATGATTTTAGTCTTGAATTGTCCATCACCAAGTTGTAACGTTTCACCTGGTCGAGTCACTAACTTGACTGCTTTGACAAGTTTGTTATTAGAACATATTGTGGCTTCAAGTTATGATCTTCCTATATTTGTGAATGACAAACTTGATTTCATTTGTATTTAATATAGGCCGTAGATGTTTTATGCTTGTGAAGCCTCTTTCTTCATTATTGCCAGAAAAAAGTGGCATCTAGTTAAGGACATCTCTTTTCGCTTTGTCAATTGAGAGAATTATTTCTTTGGTTAACACCTGAGTTCTAAGCATCATTTAATGTTATTTAAGAAAAAGATCTCCATTAACCCATGTGAATCGTAAGAGTGAGTGAGAAGGCCCTTACAAATAGTCTTTCACTACATTTGACATACGATGAGGTTATGGCCTTCAAGAGGGCTTTCACTCACTCAAGTAAATCATAAGAAACAGCAGGGAGCCTTTCACAAGGAGAATAGTTATCCACTCTTTTGGACTCAACAATGAGCTCATGGTCTCCAAGAGAGCTTCCACTCACTCATGTGAGTCTCAAGAGGTAGTGGGGAGGCTCTCATAAAGAGAGTAGTCTACCACCATAGTTGACTCAAGAATAAGATGTTGTGGCCTTCAAGAGAGCTTCCACTCACTCAAGTGAATCTTAAGAATTAGTGGGGAGGCTCTCACTATGAGAGCAGTCTACCACCATGTTGGACACACCAATAAAATGTTGTGGTCTTCAAGAAAGCTTCCACTCACTCAAGTGAGTCTGAAAGAGGTAGTAGGGAGGCTCTTACAAAAAAAATAACAGTCTACCACCACATTGGACTCAGCAATGAGATGTTGTGGTCCTCGAAAGGAGCTTTTCACTCATTCAAGTGAGTCTTAAGAAGCAGTGGTGAGACTCTCACAAAGGGGCAGTCTACGACTACATCAGACTTAATAATGAGTTCTGTGGAACTGGACCATTGAATTTATGAAAACATCACTTGTCTCTACTAAAACCCTATTTTCTTTTTTTTAGCACTTTTACTTTGATAAGTATTATCAATACGAAGTATTCTATTCTTATATTGAGCATTACTTTTCTTAGATTTTATCACTTATTCTTGTGTATGTGTGTTCTTTTGTGCATCTAAGGTTGTGGAGACAATTGGGGAAGAAATGAACCAAAAGTAGATTATGGATGCATTTGTTGATGAAGTCTTGGAGTGAACAAACATGAAGACACAAGTTGTGCTCAAAGATATGTAGCTGTGTACCAACCTCCATTGTACTCAAGTGATTACGCAATTTGGAGGGACAAAAAGGCCGTCACACTCATGTGTTTCGACTTGTGCAATACTAGAAAGATCCTCGTCAATGTAATTTCATTGAAAACGCAACGTGATCTACTGTATGGATGTGTGCCCATTCATGTGGCCTCGATGAAAAGTGTGGATTCGGGAGTATTTTGGCCAAGTATTGTAGAAGTTTACTGTAGTAAATTAATGTAACAATTACTGTTCACAGCTCGCAGAAAACAGATTCCTCGAAATTCATCATGCCCGTGTGGATGCCCGATTCCAGCCTCTATAAAAGCCGCAATTTCAGACATTTTAAGGGATCCTTCTCTCATTTTTTCCTCATCTTTGGAGGCGCTCGCGGATAGGGTTTGGAGAGGCTTTGGCTTGGTTTTTGGAGTGGTTCTACGGCCTTCCACACCGCATTTTTTCAGAAGATAGTTATTGGGGAAGCTTTCGTCGGCATCGATTTGGCGAGGTGTGCCCTAGGCTTGATGAGGGAACCCTTAAAGAAGACAAGGCAACTGCACAAGACCATCAATACGGACTATGAGGGGGTTTTACTTATGAATTGCATGCTTTTACATTCGATTTTATTATTGATTGTATCTTGCTCCATGGAGAGCTAAACCTCTAGTGGGTGCTTGGACTTGTAAACCCTAGGATGATTTTGTTTCATTGATCTTTCATTATGTTTCTTTAATTGATGTTTTTAATTGAGTTCCAACCTTGAATGCTTGTTGAATTGATTTTTCCTTAGAGTGACACTAGGGTTAAGAATCTATCTTGGTAATCCTTGTGGATGAGTGACACACCATGAGGGTTAGACAAAGCTAGGTTGAAGAGGGTCCAAAGGGTGAGTTGAGAGGTAGCGGAACACCCCCTTTCCCTTCCGATGTGATTTAACCTACCTCCATATTCTAAGAGATCTTTGTGGTCACAATAGAGTGAAGTGCTGAGAGACAAACTCCACTAGGGCTTAATTGCGCGAGCAATAGAGTAAAGTGTTGAAGTAATCCTTAGTGCTGGGGCTTAATTGTGACTATTGGTCTTTTTCCTTGACCAAAGGGTTAAATTTATATTAGGGAATAGGGTGAGGCGTCGAGATTTATATTAGGGAATAGGGAGATCACTTGTAAACCCCAAATCTACATGCAACCCCATACAGTGTGAGGCGTCGAGAGTATATCTTTCCGCTAGGGCATAGTGTGAGGGTTAGTCATAGTTGATCTTAGATTTGGGACCGTGTGTCTTAGGATTTTCACGACTCATTAGACATCAGTTAGGAGACATAAAGATTGGTCTTGCACTTGAAATAATAATCCTAGGGTGAGCAATGTCCGGGTGGCCCATTTTTCTATCGATTGCCTCTCCTATTATTCTATTGCGTCTCTTTCTTCTTTCCTTTATTTTTATTTGTGTTGATATTGTTCACACCACTCTTAAATCATTTTTCAGTATTGTTAAATAGCAATACTTGTGTTTTTGAGCACTATTCCTTGTGGATACGACTACTCACTCATCAAGGTATTTTATTACTTCGACAACCCGTGCACTTGCTGTACGCACTCGCAAGGGGTGTGTCAAACTCCTTTGAAGTTATTTTTTCATACTAGACCTTGACTTCTTCACTTTTTACAATACTTTAAAAATTTATGCTAATAAAACCCTAAAATTCTCGCTTTTCACATTTTTCTCAAAATTTGCAATAAAACAAAACATTTTCAGATTTTTTGACATTCTTGTATGTATTGCGCAAATAAGCCCAAAATTTCCACTATTTAACATTTTTGTTAGTCTTCCGAATAAGCCCTCAAGCATTCAAATTTTCACATCTTCTATAACTTTTTGCAAATAAACCCAAGTTTCGCATATTTCTACATTCTTCAACATATTTCACAACTACTCCTTTTTTTTCTTGTCTTGTTTTCAAATTCTTCATAGAAGCATTCTTATTTTCACATTTTGACATTCTTTCATAGATTCTGTAAATGACTATTTCTTCTTTCACATTCATGTCCAAAAACATATATATATATATATATATTTATACACTCTTAATTCCATATGTGCTTGATGTGTAGCACTAATAGATGCCCATTTCACATGACCTACTAATAATCATAATCATTCATACATAATCATAACTCATGCAACTAATTATTGGACCAATTATGCATGATAAATATGTATCACAAACAAACATTTCAATATATCCCTATAAAATAACTCCATAATTTTCATTGGCCAAATGAAGAATAAGGCAGGAAAATAAGGAAAAGATAATTTTAAAGTCATGAAAAGAGAGAATGCGTAGACAAAGCGAGATACCACCGAAGGGGGAGGGTTTGTGCTCTTTTACAATTACGGGGTCGTGAGAGTTATCAGAGTGGAGCAAGAGAAGCTAGGAAAGATGTTAGAATGGATATGAGGAAGATGAGCAGATGATGAGCAATACATAAGATGATTATTAAAAGGTTTACGTTTTCCATTTTTAATCCAGATGCTTACAAGGGGTTTCCTTGTATAGAAGAAGAGATTACTATTCTAAAACTATGGGTGTCCATGGTTTTATGAAACCACTTTATGTAACAAGTTGTGACACATCATCCTACCTAGAGAAGGTTTTGACTAATTTTACATAATATTTTATTATTTTATAAGGACATTAATAATAACCATAAGCACCTTACCTAGAGTAGGATTTGACTATAAAGGCATACTAACCATAATTATAAGTAACCTACCAAAGGTAGTTCTTGACTAATTTTTCATAAAGATACCCATTACCGCACACAAAACACCATGGGACCCACACATAAGATACCCAACACCGAATGGGGAGGGTTTGTGCTCTCTTACAACTATAGGATTTTGAGAGTTATCGAAGTGGAGTATGGGAAGCTAGGAAAGAGGTTAGAATAGAGATGAGGGAGATGAGGAGATGATGATCAATACACAAAATGATTACTAAAAGGCTTATGCTTTTCATTCATAATCCAAATGCTTACAAAGCTTCTACTTTTATTTTCCATATGAAATCATATGATAAATTAATCTTGTCATATCCATAAGGACAATGATATCTCTTGTTGACTTTAGCAGTTCTCCTTTTCATCTATTTTCTTTTTGATCGCCTTTCTCGTATTCTCCCTCATGTCTCTTAGTCTCCCACTTTTTAGTCTCCTCTCTTAGGGGTTGTTTGGTTTGGTATAAGTAAAATGACATTTGATAAGTACTTGTGTGATAAGAATGTGAAGTGTTCTTTCCTTATGATGAGCATTACTTTTATCAAGTTTAAGCGCTAATACATGTGTAATTGTGTTCTTTTACGCATGTAGGGTTGTGAAGCTAAATATTGAGAAAAGAAGCCAATGTAGATCGTGAATGTACTTTTTAATGAAATCTTGGGAAGGAACAAATGTGAAGACAGAAGTCGGGCTCAAGATACGAGAATGTGTGCCAACCTCCAGGTATTCAAGTGAGTACAATAATGTGGAGTGGCACAGAGGCAGTCACATTCGAGTGCATTGATAGCAAGATCTTCACCAATGAGGCCGTTTATTGAAGAAACGATGTGATCTACGGCGTAAACGTGTGCTCATTTATGTTACTTCGATGAAAAACATTGATTAGTGAGTGTTTCTGGCCGTCACTGTAGCAGGGTATTGTAGCAAAAACACTGTAGTAAGTCACTATAGCAGTATTGTTCATGGCCAGCTGAAAATGAGATTTCCAGAGAATCCACACGGGCCTGTGGAAAATCCCCATGCCTGTGTGGATGTCCGATTCCAGCAATTTTAAAGCCATGATTCAGCCTGATTTCAGCATCGTTCTTTCCATCTTTTCTCCAACTTTGGAGAAGCTTGTGGTTAGGGTTTAGAGAGGTATTGGCAAGGCTTTTAGAGGGGTTCTACGCCTTTGACACCGTGATTCTCTTGGAAGATAGCTATTGGGGGAGCTTTCGTCGGCACTGATCCACCGAGGTGTGCCCTAGGCTTGACAAGTGGTCCTTTGAAGAAGGCGTAGGCACTCCACAAGACCATCGACACGACTATCGAGGGAGTTTTCCTATGGACTATTTGTTTTTATTTTCGATTTTATGATTGATTGTATCTTACTTTATGGAGATCTAAACCACTAGTAGGTACTTGGATTGGTGAACCCTAGGATGTATTTGTTTCGTTAAACCTTTTATTATGATTTCCTTAATTGATGTTTTAATTGAGTTCCAATCTTGAATGCTTGATGGTTTGAATAATCCCTTAGAGTAACACTAGGATTCAGAGTTCACCTTGGTAACCCTTGTGAGTGAGTGACACACCATGAAGGTTAGACAAAGCTAGATTGGAGAGGGTTGAGAGGGTGAGTCGAGAGGTAGCGAAGCGTCTCCTTTCCCTTCCAATGTGATTTATCCTACCTATATTTCCTCGAGTTCTTTGCGGTCACAATAGAGTGAAGTGCTAGAGGATGAACTCTGCTGGGGCTTAGTTTCACGAGCGACAGAGTGAAGCGTTGAATTGAACTCTAGTATTTGGGGCTTAATTGTGACTAGGAGCATTTCACTTGGATCAAAGGGTCTACACATAAGAATAGGGTTTATCACTTGA
>NW_024087352.1:0-6111 GCF_009730915.1 Dioscorea cayenensis subsp. rotundata
GGTTTGTCGGTAATAATCCCAAGTGAGCTGGGTATCGAATCCACAGGGAGTAGGGAGTAAAGACACTTAATTCGATTCATAGCTATATGGAGTATCAACAATGATAAGTGTGATAATGATTCAATTCTCAACAATTAAAAAGCAACAAGTAAGAGAGCAAAAGTAAGGAGGAGGTAAGGCAATCGATAAAGATGGGGTACTCGGGATGATGCTTCACCTAGGATAATCGCTTCAAGTGCAAGAACTCTCTATTATGCTTCCTAATCAATGCAATAGTGAGTCATGAAAATCCTTACATACATAGTCTCAAATCTAAGGTCAACTATGCCTAACTCTATTCATGTCCCGGAGGAGAGATTAAATAACCTCTCAACCTCGCACTCGAATAAAAGTTGCAATGAGCTCTAGGGATTCCAAGTGATAAATCGCTTCCTAATTATAGACCCTAACCCTTTGGTCCAAAGTGGAAGGTCCTAGCCACAATTAAGCCCTAGATACTAAGATCCCCTCAACGCTTCACTCCATTGCACGCGCAACTAGGCCCCAGCGGAGGTTCATCCCTTAGACCGTTCACTCTATTATGGCCGCAAAGAACTTAAGCAACGGAGGTAGAATCTATCACGTCAGAGGGGAAAGGGGACGCTCCTGTACCTCTCGACTCACCCTCTCAACCCTCTCCAACCTAGCTTTGTCTAACACTCGTGGTGTGTCACTCACTCACATGGTTACCATCAAGAACTCTCAACCCTAGTGTCACTCTAGGGAAAATGTTCATACAATCAAGCATTCATGGTTGGAACTTACAATAAACATCAATTTATTGAAAGCATAATAAAGAAGTTCAATGAAACGAATACATCCTAGGGTTCACAATCACCCAAGTACCCACTAGGGGTTTAGCTCTCCGTGGAGCTAAGTACAATCAAAGAAATCGAATGTAAAAGCAATAAATACATAAAGAAACCCCCTCGCTGGTCGTGGTCGATGGTCTTGTGGAGAGTCCTCTACTCGTCGCAAGGGATCCTTTGTCCGACCTAGGATACACCTCACCGGATCGGTGCCGACGAAAGCTCTCCCAATAAAATTCTTCCAAACGACGCGCGATGTTGGAGCCATAGAACCTCTCCAAAAAACCTAGCTAATACCCCTCAAAACCCTAGCCAAAGCCCTCTCTCAAGTTGGGGAAAAGATGGAGAAAAAGAATACCAAAAATCGGGCTGAATCGACTTTAAATTGGGCTAGAATCGGGTAACTCCACGGGCGAGGACGCTACACGCCCGTGTAGAATTTCCACATGGTCGTGGATAATTTCCACACGCCCTTGTGGATTCTCCGCTTTCTCGATTTCTCGGCGTCGTGAATAGTCTGCTCATGGAACTTGCTACATGTTGTCGTCGCATTTCTCGCTACAGTCTTCGACCGAATAACTTCTCAATTCCATACTTTCATCGGGTAACGCAATGGGCACCCGCTCACGTCGTGAATCACTTGCTTCTTCAATGATATACATGTTGGTGGAGCTCTTGTTCTTATATGCATAAGTCGGAATGCTCGAGAGTGTGACCGCCTTTGTGCCCTCCAAATGGATGTGCTCACTCGAATGCGAGGAGGTTGGCACACACTCTAGCATCTCACACTTATCCTATGTCTTTGCGTTTGAACTTTTAGCAAGATCTCTTCCAAAATAAGTGCATTGTGTTCCACATTGGCTTATTTCCTTCATACTCGGCCTCACAACCCCTACCTAAATAAAAAGTAACATAAAAAAACACATATTAATGTAAAAACCCGAGAAAAGTAATGCTCAACATAAAGAATGAACACTTTGCATTCATATCGCACAAGAACTTATCACGCTGCTTACTCACCCTACTCTCTCAGACAATGCAATGCTCTGAACACGAAAGTTTGCAGTTCAGCCCCCTTCTCCCATGCGGAGTCAGAGGCAGCGCCTCGGAAAAAAGCACGGACGAGCCACATGCAGGGAAACTTGCACGTGTGGTTCTGGCCGGGGACCCCGGTATACTGTACTAATATGTGTAGGTCCCTGTAATTCGAGTGAGATTGTCATGGCACAAAAGCAGATATGGTCCGGTATTCCCTTGTTCCCCGTATTGGTTATGTTCCTTATTCCTCGTCTAGCGGAAACTAATCGAGCTCCGTCTGATCTCCCAGAAGCGGAAGCTGAATCAGTTGCAGGCTATAATGTAGAATATGCGCGGGATGCGATCCTAAATAGTTCACTGTTGGCGGAAGCCAATGTCCCGGGGTCCCGGGGACTCATTCTGACTTAAACAAGGGGTGGGTCTTTACCAACTTAAAAATCCAAGGTTTTAGGGAAGAAAAAAGAGGGGCAGGGCACTCTTCATTCTTCATTCGAAACTCATGAATGTCGGGTCGGGGCTTTCTGCCTTGTTATCAAAAAGGGGAGTTGGGTAAAGCAAACTCCCTCCTTGGACGAGCACGGAGCTTAGTCAAGTAGAACCGGGTTGCGCTGCTTGATGCTCCGATCGAAAACAAATCAGTGGGGGCCATGCCGGTACGACAGAATATGCGTTAGAAAGGTCAATCCCTCCCCCTTTTTTTAGTCAAAAAGAAAAAAAGGGCCGAACTTCTAAAAAAAGCAGCCCGCCCGCTTCCATAGAACAATAATATCGTGGCAACGTAGACCTAAGTGGGTTTATTGGATCCTGGGGAACCATCACAAGTACGGCCGGCCTATAGAACGAGAATGCCGTGTCGTCCAGCAGAGCTTAGAAGAAGGTGACTCGGAGCCCTAGAAGAAGGAAGGTGACTCGCGCAGACAGCTGACTCCTTTTTCAATAGAAAGGAATAGTCAAACCAACCCAGCTGGCTGGTCAATCTCAGTGATCTTATCGGCCGGCAAACCGGAGACGGACGACCACGGTCCCGACCTTACCAGCACCGTAGGTTTACTAATCAATGAAGCCCCTCAACCTACTCTCTTTTCTGACAAAGTCAACCAAGCCGGAACAAACCGACATCTTGTTGATATTGATTGAGTTGGAGGAGGCAGAGACTACCACGGAATCCATCCATAAACCTACGCGTCACGACAGTTTCCAAAGGAAAGGTGACCCCTCATCTCCTCTCCAGTGGGAGGCCAAGAAGTCGGAGCACGTAGGAATGCCGACCACGTAATAAGCCACGTCTGGCTGAGGCGAGCAGCAAGCGGGGTAGAGTCAAGTAAAGTACAACAACGTTGGGGTAGGACGCTAGTATAGTACTTAAACTAGGGTTGCTTCTTAGCGCTAATCTTGCGTTTTTCAGCAGGCTGTGTTAGTTGTAGCGCGCTAGCGCGCCTTCCCTCCTTCTCTCACTTCGGAAAGATTTAGCAGTATTTTCTTATGGTCTTTAGAGTACGATACATCGGTGTAAAAGATTGAGTAGGATCAGTAAGGTATGCACAGACAAAAATGGCTGTACATGCAAACCTCGTTTGGGGTTTCCCTCACTGCTATCAGTTTGTTAGTGAGAGGGTGAGTAGGCAGCGCCTTCCACGTTGGTTCCCACGTCATCCCCTGGAATAGTGGCGATACTAGGGACGTAACGTTTGAATAGGCGAGCCAGAAATGGCTCAACCTTGGCTACAAACGCACGAACTCTATCCATATTGTCCGACGGTGAGATTATAGACTTTAACGTACTTGCATTGACCTTCTTCGCCAATAAATAAGATTTTTTTTTAATAATGAGAATAAGGACAAGTAAATACGGACAAGCATGTCTGATCGGTCATACCTTACATAGATAGCCTTTCTATGAAAGGGAGAGATAATACGAGAGTACCCCGATCGTGTATGTAAGAGAGGTCGGTACTGGCAGCAGACAAGGGGCTGTGTAATGGGTCGCATCCCCCCCGGCTTATGTGATTTAGGAATCCATGATCGATACGTCGAAGAGAACTGAAAGGCAGAATTAATTAATTACCTATGAATCTCCTCTACTTGGGACTTGTCAAGAACTTTACAAAAAAAATGCAATTTAAAAAGTAGAAGTAGAAAACTCTTCCCAAAGGTAGTAAATAACAAATAAGAACTTCCTCAATAAATCTTTGATCTTCGAGTTTATTCCCCTATGTTGCCCGTGTGAAAAGAAAGATTTTTCCATGTTTCCCGAGAGAGACTGCCTTCTCTCAGGCCAGAAGTCTTCTACTTCTAGTCGACTGCTCTATGACGGGCTTCCGTCTTTCCTGGGCTCTGCTCGCTCGTCTACGCTCCGACCAATTCAATTAAGTAAGTATAAATGGAAAAAACGATGTTTCCTTGCTGGTAGTATAAGAAATAGTAGTAGTAAAAAAGAAAAGGCAATCAATCAGAATCAAGGAAAAAATGAATTTTCAAATGTAAATAAAATAAAGTATAAGTATAAAGTAGTAGTCAAAAAGTGAACTTTTTCCGTTATATAAATGGGATCCCTATCTTTATCTCTATCCAAGGGGATACCTATCTATATAGAGAGAGATCTATCTATGAATCGATCTAGACTATCCTCTATCCGGATAGATATGTCCCTATGAGCGAGCCGATCTTTCTTTATTTTTTCTTATATGTTTTGGCCACGTCCGTTTCCGCTCCGAAGAGGAAGGTTTGGATCTTTCAATCTTATGTCGTGAGGGATATGACCTATGTTAGGCCCATAAGATACCACAGCTTTTTGTGTTCTATGATTCACCTCCGAATAATGAGTAGGTAGTTCGATCCTTTTGATTCTTATCTTCCTAGTAAACGGGGATCCGGAGCAATAGGTCGAATTACTATATAAATAAGACTTGTAAACAAAAGGACTTATTGTTCGAGTAGGAAGATTTCGGTTTTTCTCCTTCCTTCTCTTCGATAATAAGAAGTATTTAAAATGAAACAAATTCCTCTTTATTCTCTTGTGCTCAGCGAAGGAACTGCCTAAGCATACTTTTTTTCGGATCCAAACTTCTTTGTTCTTTTCTAAGTCTTCTTCTTGCATAGAAGAACGCAACTCTTGCAAAAAAACCGGGATTTGAGTAGTAGGCGGCACCCCCTCTGAGTTTTTGAGTAGGCGGAACCATTCTGTTTTTGGTTCTTCTCCACATTCTGACCGGCAGGAATTTTCCAATGATTTTTTCAACTGATATGTCGATATAGAAAGATCTCCTTATTTCTTCACCGCGGGTTCTCGCCTCACTTTCTTGAAAAGATATTAGATCACCGTGGGAAACTTTCAAATGAGTAATGCTTACCAGTCCATTATTCACACAAACCCTTCGATGACTTATCGGCTGCCTTGCTTGAGGAAGAGTGTCACGAAAATGGAGACGAACCGGAATCACGTCCGATCTTGTTTCTTGATTAAATAGAAAAGGGATATATGAAGTTCGTTCTCTTCCTCTGTGCATCTCCCTTATGGGTAAATCCCCATAATAAAGGGGCAACTTTCGTGTAGTTTGTGATTTGATGTTACTGTTTAGATTTTCTCTTAGAGAAAGATTTCTTTTAATAGATCTCCTCTTGTTCCTCAATCTTCGGAGAATGCGGCGTTGTATTAGAGAAAGTTCTCTGTTCCAAACATTTCCTGGAAGTAGACGACACGTTTTTAAATCTTAATGCAGGCATGGCATATCTCGTTGAATCAGTCTTTTTCGCCACATCGCGTATAACGGGAATCGAACCCAATTCTTCCACGACCCCCACGAAAGGTCCTCCCTTAACTACGAGAATTCCTGTGGTTGCCTAGTTGTTGTCAGTTTTCATAAGTCCCTAGATATACTACTTCGTAAACACTAGAGGAAACCCCTATACTTACTTGACCGACTGCTAGACAGTGCTCAGGTAAAGGGCAGTGTCAGAAAGACAGCGGGAAAGCTCATAAAGTGTGGCGTTCCGAAGACTCCCTCTTACAGAAATCCGGACCTGCCTCTCCCGCAGTCAAAACTCTCCTCTCCAGTGGGATCCGCCCTCAGGCTGAGCCAGAAGCCTCGTCTCCTTCAACTGATTCAAGTTTTTCAGTCACTAAGAAAGTAATCTCACTGAACATTGGATTATAAAAAACCTAGTAATAATTACAACGCGAAATCTAAAGTCCAATATTTATATACAACACACACATATTCCTCCC
>NW_024087353.1:0-92856 GCF_009730915.1 Dioscorea cayenensis subsp. rotundata
TCTCTTCAATGATATAATCCTCACAAATAGAGCCTTCAACTTTGGATCTATTTCTTATTTTTTTCTTCAAATGATGCATATACCTAAAATTAAAAAAAGTAATAAATGTACCAGAATAAACAAATTAATTAAAGAAGATATAAGTTCAAGAGTTACCTCTCAAATTTATACATCCATATCTATATTGTACTGGTCCCCAAATCTTTGGCTTCATAAGCTAAATGTATTGGCAAGTGTTCCATAGAATCAAAAAAAACCCGGGGGAAATATTTTCTCCAATTTGCATAAAGTGATGACAATATTCTTCTAAAGCACCTCCATATTCTTAACATGTATCTCGGTTGAGCATAATTCTCTAAAGAAACTACTAAGCTCAGTTAATGCATCCCAAACATCATTAGGCACAAGATGACGGATAGTAATAGGAAGTAATCTCAACATAAACACATGACAATAATAGCTTTTTATCCTAATAAACTTGCAATCATCCAAAGAGACACAACACGATATATTTGAAACATATACATCTAGAAATTTTAATTCCTTCACCCATTCACATACATCTTTGATATACTCCTTGGTTAATATATAAGATGCATTAGGCTTCATCAGTTTTCCATTAACTTCTTTCAATTCCAATTGAGGCCGCTTAAAATAGTTTCTTATATCAATTCTTGTTTTCACATTGTCTTTAGTTTTCCCCTTCACATCTATAACAGTATTAAAAACATTTTCAAATACATTTTTAATGATATGCATGACATCAAGATTATGACGGATAAGATTAGTTCGCCAATGAGGCAACTCCCAAAATATGTTTCTTTTTCCACTCAATTATGTTCTTGCCCATAACCATGTATCTTTTGAGATCTTGATTTTGTGCCAAATGTGATATTTGGGAGAATAGATATGCGTCTAAACATTTCCTCACTAGATAATCTAGGTGGTATGTCACCATTCCAATTCCCTTAAGGAATTTCTCCTTATTTTTTCCAAAAGGATGATCCGTCGGGGAGAAATTGACGATGACAATCGAAAAAAGATGTTTTCCTACCTTCTTTAAATAAAAAAAGACCGCGTGTGCTCCATACAACAAGGACATGCCAACCTTCCATGAGTGCTCCATCCTGAAAGCATACCATAAGCAGGAAAATCATTTATTCTCCATAAAAGTGCTGCTCTCATCTGAAAGTTTTGTTGCCTTGAAATATCATATAAACCCCATCAACCAAACATCTATATGCTTGCCTGGACCTTTTGGACCTGGGATGATCAAGCTGAGAAAGATAAAAGCCCTTTTCATACACATTGATGGTGGAAGATTATATATAGTGACAAATACTGGCCAAATAGAATAAGGAGTAGAAGAATGACCAAATGGATTAAACCCATCTGTGCATAAGCCAAGACGTACATTGCGCTTTTCAAATGCAAATGAAGGGTGAGAACAATCAAAATGCTTCCATGCTTCACAACCAGCAGGGTGTGTAACAACTTCAGGATCGTGTGCAGAAGCATGCCATGTCATGTACGCAGCAGTCTTTCTTGACATATATAGCCTTTGAAGTCTTGGTATTAATGGTAAGTATCTTAATATCTTGTAAGGTATGCCTTTATTGCTATTAGATCTTCCTAATTTATATCTTGGATGACCACAAAATGTACAATATGTTTTCTCTTGATTCTCCTTATAATACAACATGCAATTATTCGGGCAAGCATGTATCTTCCCATAATGAAGTCCGAGTTTGCTCATCATTTTCTTTGCTGCATAAAAGTTACCAACTAAAGTTTCATCTTTAGACATCATGCTTTTAACTGCTGACATCATGCGATCAAAGGACACGTCACTCATATTACTTTCAGACTTGAGATTTAATAAAATTGATGCAACCGACAATTTAGTATGTGTTTTGCAACGATCCCATAAAGGACAGTCAACATCATTTAATAAATTATAAAATTTTTGTGCATCAGAGTTAGGCAACTCATGTTCACACATGGGTTCATGATTCCCATTAATTTGTTGACCTATAGCATCAATCACCATATCCTTATATGGATTCGAAAACTCATCTCTCATTGTGCTTGATGATTCACCAATGTTGATTTCACTTCGAAAAGGCTCCCCATGTGCATCCCATCTAGTGTAATTATCCATAAAACCTTTGGAATACAAATGAAACTTGACTCCCTCTCTATCATGGAATACTTTGTTCTTACATTTTTTACATGGGCATCTAATTTTGTCTCTATGCACATACTTTTCTTGAGAGAATGCAAAACTTAAGAAGTTCTCAACACCATTTAAAAAGTTGTTATTAAGAATGCCATTAAAAATTCTATTGTGCATCCAACTACAATCATTGGCCATGCTACTTCTTAAACTGCAAAATGACATATATTAAAAATGACAAGGTTCACCCCACAATGCACTAGATTGGATAATTATAAAAAAAACAAATATCATCAAGCTCCATTTAATTAAAAGGATCAAGGCATATACAATTATATGTGGTGAAACAAGCATCTTTACATATCAAGCTTAGATAAATTACCTTCTAATGTTGTAATGGATACCATCTACATGATTATTGTGAGCGTAGAATGGAAAACATGATAGTAATGATCCAAGCAAAAGAAAAAGAGAGATGCATGGTGTTCAATATTAGTCCATGTTATTTGATCTATTTAAATATTGCTCCATTTTATTCCATAGTTCATGAATAAAGGAACAAAAACATAAGCATGGAAAGATAACATAAGACTTTAAGCACATGAAAGATAGAACTAACCTTTTTTGAATATATTGACAAGCCAATTAATTGGAGATCACAAACTACTTTATATAAATCTCTTGTAATTATCAATTTCTGAAAATGAAAACTAATATTAAATAAATTAGCATATTAAATTCAAACGAAAGAATAACTCTATATATATGTCTTATGTGAACATTTATGCATGCAGGTTTCATTTGGAGAGAAAAAATTAGGCATTGTCAATGAAAATAGACAAGTGAAGAGAGCAGCATATATTGTGAATTTTGAATGCTAGAAAGAATCACATCTAATATCTATGGCTACATAATGGATTCTATATATCTCATTTCAAGTGTTTATGTATAAGATCATACACTAATTACTGTATAATATGGTTTAATAATGAATTATTAAAGTTTATTTTATTATATATATATATATATATATATATGTATAATGGTATAAATTTATATTACAACAAAGATATAAATTTTTATGACTTTTAAAAGAAATGCCACTCTATTATCAAAGCATCCTATATACATACATACATACATACATACATACATACATACATATTCCACAATTTACCAACAATTCCGTACTATTCTACTTTATAGGGGCTAGATCAACACTAAATTAAATTAACATTTGTTATGATAGTGCTAAACCAACATTAAAACCAAATTATAAAAAAGGTGATGAGGCTTCCATATTATGCAAATATCATTTTTTTTTGTCTTATTTTAAAATATTCGGATGAGCTTGATCACTTAATAATTAAGCATTATATTTCTTTGTCCCATTTTATCTTTGTTTCTATTATGTCAAAGAACAATAGTAGATGTGGGCATGACCAAAAGTGAATGGATTATAGATTATTATATATTATTATAGACTATAGATAGATGAGATCATGAGATGATGATTATGCGTTAATTAATTAAATTCTTCTCATCTATATTTCTTTATTTGTTAATTAATTATCATATTTTTTATCCAACTTAATTATCATCAAATAGTTATTAAATTGCTTTACTATGTTGAATGCATACATATATTTGATTAACATAACCATCAAATCAACTCTATTGACATTTAATATACATGCTTTCTAGTAAACTTTTGGACACTATGCGAATTCCCTTTTATTATGTGCTAATAAAAATAAGGCCATATTCCAACATGAGCGTTGTTCTACAAATTCCAAATGGGATATTTCTTGTTCTATCATGAAATCTTTCACTAAATTCTTGAAATAAAAAATAATAAAAAAAAAGAAACCAAATTATTTGTAGAATTAAAAGCAAAGGAAAATAAATAAATATATATAAATAAATATATTAGGAAAAAGTTGTGAAGCTAGGGTTTGAATGATGCCCTAATTCCAAAAAGTTGCACAGAGAGGGAGGGGGAAGATTGATGGGGAAAACCTAAATATCAAAATTAGGGATTCAGATTAAGGGTAAAGAGAAGTATCAAGTATGGTACCTATCCTAAAATTCTTGTTGGTGGTGTCTTGATGTCTACTTCAAAGCTCCAAGTGGTTAAAAAAAAAGAACTGTATCCCAATGTGTAGTCAAAACTCCAAGTTAATATAAAAAAGAGAGATAAAAAAATAAAAAGAAAGAAGGAAAACAAAAGCACGCCGTCCGAGAGAGAGAAAAAGAAAATGAAAGAAAACAGAGAAAGGCTCGCCGGCCGAGGGAGAAAAAAGAAAAGAAAAAGCAAAGCAAAGCAAACCCGAGAGAGAGAGAGAGAGAGAGAGAGAGAGAGAGAGAGAGAGGGATTGGAGGGAAAACAAGGTTAACTTTTTACTTTTTAAGGTTGCTTTATATATGTATATATATGGATAACTTCTAGAAGATATTTAAAATTTCCCTCCAAGCCTTAAGATATATTTAAGGCTTGGATGGAAATTTAAATCAAAAATTAATTTTTTTAAGGATTGTATGATGGTTTTTAGAAGATAAATTTAAGTCAATATAAATGTCAAATTCAAATTCAAATATGCTAAATAATTTAAATATAAATGTAGTTGTGGATAAAATTCTATTTGTTTTATAATTATATCATTTATTATATATTGTTATAAAAATTAATATTTAGATAAGTAATACATATATTAATAGTATATTAAACAATTTTAATAACTAAAGTTTTCTATTAAATTTCATGTTAAAATAAATTTATAATTAATTTTTTAAAAATTATTAAAATATTTTAACCAAACAAAATTGATCTTTTAATTGTTATTGTTGTGAATTTTACAACAATTATTGTATTAAATTTTTATCTTTTCTTGATAGCCCTCAATCACATCAAAAGTTCAAAATTGTTCTAATGACATAAATCCAACCAAAATTTTTAGTTTAAATATTAATTAATAAATTAGTAAAAGATAAAATGTTATTGTAGATAAATATTGATTAATTAAGATTATTAGCCATCTTAAAGTTAATGAGGTTATAAAACTAAAGTTACTAAAGAGTTATTGTTAAGCTTAAAATATAAAAGATACATAAATAACATTACAAATTTATTATTGTTCTATTATTATTAAATTAGAAAAAATATATATTAAATATATTCCAGTGCACACTAGCCAACGATGATAACGAATTTGACTTCATACTATTATTCTATGTGAAATTGGCATAAAATATTTATTTTATTTTATACAATATAGAAACAAGAGTAACTGATATCATACCAACAATATATTCTATAAAAATAATTATTGGTGTGATGACACACGTGTACTGACTTTCATATTTAGATGGGATGATCTTAAGATTGATAAATTACATTGATCTATTGTATAAAAAAAAAGAAAATTTAATTTGGACATTGTTGTTCACGCACTTAGCTTATGTTAAATGACAACCGAAAAATTTAACATTGGTACTGATTATTGGTAGCCGATTCAATACTTTAGTGACCAACTAACTTCAGTCGGCAATTAGCAACTGAACTAGTAAATTTAGCAACCACCCAATTTTGGTGGTTGAGTTGTCACCGAAATAATGATCGTAATGTGGTTGCTGAGTTAGCGCTTAATCTGTCACAATTCCCTCAAAATTTAGCAACAACTGCAACTGAATTATAATAGTCACAAATATTTGTCATAAATCAGTTGCAATTTATTTTTGAAAACATTTGCTATGTTAGCAACTATCCAATTTCGGTTGCAGAGTTGTGACTGAAATATTAACCAAAATGTCGTTGCAAAGTTGGCGCTTAATCTCTAACTATTCCCTCCAAAATTTAGCAACTGCAACGGCAACTGAACTATGATAATGTCAAATTTTTGTCATAAATTGGTTGCAATTTATTAAACATTCTCTACTTTAGCAACCATTGAATTTTGGTCGCCTATTTGTGAACAAAATAATGACCGTAGTGTTGTCGCAAAGTTGGCAATTGCAAATTTTGGTCATAAATTGGTTGTAATTTATTAAAATATTTGCTATTTTAGTGACCAACTTATTTTGGTCACATATTTGAGATTGAAATAGCGACCAACATGGGGTCACTGAAATATCACATAATTCATGGTCATTCACACCAATATTAGCTACAAAAATCACATTAAACTTTTGTTATTGACAAAAATTGCAACCAAAATTGCAAGTGAGATGTGGTCGCAGAGTTGGTGCATAAACAGCAACCAAAATTTGGTCGCTAAGCGGTTACTTTTATACTATGAATATACTTAATTAGTTTAAATGTGAGAACATTCGCAAAACTGTCGCAAACTTATTGCAATTAGCTATGGAAATAACTGGTTGGTAAAAATTGGTCGCAATAGCGCTGCTTTCTAGTAGTGATTTCTCTTGAAAATCTCCAGAACTCACACTTTGATTATAATTAGGAATTATAATCTATAACATGAACATATACTCCTATGTTTATGACAATCATCAAGCATAAACAGTAGTAAGGACTTACTTGAAAAATAGGGAATGCACTTTCTCTAAGATTTGAAGAAAAAAGGCTTCACATTTACTCAAATGTATGCTTTCTATCCTAATAAAGAAATAAGTTCAGCAAGTTAGAACCGAGAAAAATGGAGTTGGCACTGCTAAGATAAACCCTAAAATATCTTTCATACATGCACACTACAAGAGCCATAATACGTATAATATCAACCTCAAAAGCAAAGAATTGAAACTTAATGGTAAACAATCAAGCAAACCTTGCTGCTGCACACTAGGGTCCATTCAGGAGAATTCCTTTGCGGGATTTGGGATGCCCACTACGGAGCAAGAGAATGGCGGAGATGGAGAGACTGTCAGCTATCGATAAAGGCCAACGTCATCGACGAGGTTGCAATGCCGGAGAGCAATGGGTTCTCTCGATTTGAAAGTACAGGGACAAGGGATGAAAAGAGAGCAAAAAGGGGAAAGTGATTTTCGCGGGGTTTTCAAATTCGGATCTAATGTTTGGGATCCGGATCAAAAACACACATTGGAATTCTTTTCATTTTTATTGATTTTTTAAATTTTTTTAATAATATTTTATTATAGAGAAAGCCACGTCAGATACAAGAGATTGCAAAACTAAAAGCAAGTAACGGGATGGATCTACACAGTTGATTCTTAAAAGTACAAGAATGAAAATGAGTAGAATCTCCAGTACAGGGACCAAAAGAGAAGAGAGAGAAAAGTAAAGTGATTATTTTAGTGATTAAACCTTATTATAGAGATATGATAATATAATATGTATTTGATAAAATGTTTTAAAAATATATCAATGTTTTTAATAGAACTTCCATAATTTAAAGATAATGTAATATAATAAAGATAATATAATATAACTGAGATGATTTTCTAATATTAAGATATATAACATAATTTCCTCACACTCCTTTAGCATCATAAAGCATAGCATACTTGTATAAATCTTGTTCTAGTTATTCTTGTTGAATAGAAAACCGGTAGGTCTATATCTAGATAGATAGATAGAGATCGAGAGAGAGAGAGAGAGAGAGAGAGAGAGAGAGGCAACACAGACTAGCCACATCTGATTCACCAAACTAGATTTGTACATATGTTGAAGGACTCCATGAAGACTTACGCAACTGGTAGTTAACACACAGTGCTAACTACCCCTTATTCAGCTATATATATAATAGCTAGTCTTCTTAGCAACAGTAGTACCCTAGGATCTGGTTTCCTTCATGGCATCTTAGGGCGTGGCATAGGCATGCGGTCAGAGAAGTGAATCCCAGTCTCCTGCTTGCCATTAATTCTAGCATCTATGCCGATTTCTGCTGGTGATGTCCCAAACAAATGGCGGCCGGAGATGGTTGACCTATCTTCAATATAAAGTATTTTGTTTGTTTACATTTCTTGCAGATTTGGCTGAAGACTAATTAAGAAATGACAAGCAAAACTAGGGTTGCCAACAGCTTCATGGCCAATATGCTTATAGTACCCTACAAACACAAAGAACATATGCATGTTAGAATTAATCTAAAGAGCACTAATTAAGAATTATAAAGTACTAGTTCATGTACTTATTCTTGAGGAAAGACCTATTGATTCAAGTTAAGGTTATTGGTTGGTTGATGTGGCTTATAAGGCAAACCCTACGGATTTAAGGGTATTGGTTGGCTAGGGTGGCTTATATAGATGATAAAGGTAAGATTCATGTGGCCATTTATATGGAGTGGAAGGCAAGAACTAGTGGGCAAATTATAAACACAAACAAAGAGTTTTATTGTTTGTCAATCTTTTATAATAGTTGAGCATATATAGGGTTTGGAGATAACATTAAAGGCTAGGAAAAATAATTATTTCACCTAGTTCCTAATTTGTTATCTAACAAGTGGCAAGGTTATGGTGCATCAAATAATTCTTCCATTGAGTTTTTGTTGAATTGGATATCTCAACTTCTAGCTAGATATTATCATATCGATTTTTTTTTTCTTTTTAAATTGTTTTTTCACATTGTCTAGTGAATTGAATTGGTTTATTAAAAATAAATAAATAAAAAGAATTGGAACGAATTAGAACTAATTCATCAGTCACATTTGAGTTTTGTTAACAAGAGCAATTTAAGTACAAATTTGATCCAGGAAACTTTCATAGTTATTATTGATTTGATTTCGGGCCAAAGTAACTTTCACAGAAAAATTGACATTTTTTTTTACTGGTTATGTATGTATGTATATACATATATATATACTGATAAGATTGTGAAAAAAATGAAAACTAAGTAATCTATTATATTCGATTTTGACTGTATTATATTTCTAGGTGGCATATAACAGATCGAACTCAGAAATCCAAAGGCCGTAAGAGATCTTTGAGAATTAGGCTTTTTGTCAATTAATAATTTCTTTTATTATTAAGATAGGTATATTAACTAAGATAACAAATATAATATTATTTTTACAAATGAAATTTTATAAATGAGTTGCCATAAATCTTTCGACCTCCGGGGATGTGATCTTACATGTCTCAAGGCAATGGCTATTATCTACGAAAAGAAAATGAATTTAGAGCTATGATATTGTAGGATTCTCTATAAAAATACTATAGCAGATTATTGTAGCATCAGAGAAAAGAAAACCTGAAAAGTTTTAGGGAAAGGCATGCTGCCTCCATACATCCCACATGGCACTCATATGCATTGAGAAGTTCTTCATTGACTTCAATATAACCCCCATACGGCCCTTATGGCCTGAGGGGAGGGATTATAAAAGGGCAAATCTAGGGCTAGAAAAGGTGTCCACCAAAGAAGATAGGGTAAGCTCGTGACGGCAATGGATTCTTAAGGCAATTTTGACTGTTTTTTAAAGGCTCCAACGAACCCAAACCTCAAGGGGGAGAAGCATCATTTGGAAGGGGAAACATCCTTCAGACTGGGAAGAGTCATTCAGAAGGGAAGCATCATTCGGACAACCCTACCCCACCATCACCATCATTTATTGAGGAAGTGTCATTTATGGCTCATTTGTGTATTTTAGCTTCCATTCTTGTTAATTTTTGTTTGATGGCACACTAAACCCCTAAGGACACCGGATGTCGGTGAACCTTAGGGGTTGATCATGTACCTTAGATGATTGTCTTTATTTCTAATGTATTGGTTGGGTTTGTGATTTAATCTATCCCACTTTGATGTCTAGAATTACACATGGACAAATCCGTATTTCTTTCATGAGTTGTACATGTTGATGTGATTTGCTCACGTGAACTAGATCATGGATAGATTAGAAGGAGATGCTTGTGTCGACACACCGAGAGATTCTTGTGCCGGTAGCCCTCCAACTTTTAGGAGTAAACCTAGATTTGTGTTTACTCCTATTAAAATATTTCCTTGATTGTATTGCAACCATAGGAGTGTTGATCCGAAAGAGATTCTGATCAACACTCGTATAGGATTAGGGATCAATCGCCAAGAGATTAGGGTTTGTCTAATTTAGAAATCTCTTAGTCCAAACCATCTTTGCATCTTTTGACATTCATTCTTGTGTCTTGATGACCCCCAAGGGGATCCACATCCGTGGGCCCTCGAATCTGATTGTGTTGTTTGTCGTCATTCGCATTAGTCCTTACATCTTGTTTGGCCATTTACTTGCTTTATTTAGCTAGTTAGTTAATATCTCACAACTTAAGTGTTAGGTTAGAAAATAGGCATCGAAGGAGTAGTAGTAGATCCTTGACCCCGACGAATATGACCCTCATGTTTCACATGAGGTATTCCTTTGCAACCCTATACACTTGTAAGAGAAATCATCAATGACAAGATGTGGTTTCTAAGGATTATGATGATGAGTTTTTTTTTGTCTCCTTCAGATATTTACTACATCTAAAATTTGTTTAACCAGTACTTTAGGTGTTGATTTGGGGTAAGATAAGAATAAATGAAGAATTAGAGATACTATCTATCTTCCTTTTGTATTGAGCCTATATTATCACTTATTCAACTTCAGCATGCTTGAAGCTCATCTAAAAGAGAGGATGAGGTGCGGACGGGTGTGGTTTGGGAAACAAAAGAAGAAAAGATAATGTTAACACCTCAACTATCAGCATTTTAATGAAAAGAGTTTTAAGAGAAGCTTTCCATAGAAAATTGATGAGTGTGCAACACTCATATATTTTATTTCACTTTGTTTTCTCATTTGGCATGAATTGAAGTCATATCATGGTATTCGATACTAAATATAGTGTGTTTCCCATTCTTAGGCTTAGGGCAGCATTTTTAGATCTCAAACGATGAAGTTGGAACTCTCTCGACATCATTTGAATAAGGATAGGCAAAACTGGGTGGCTTACTGGAAGGTAACGAACTTTACTGCCGTAAGTAGATTCCAGAGAACCTTGTTGGCATGCTTATGCCTATAAGGGGAATTTAGAGCCAAATTAGAGAACCTTACAGGCAAGGCTTACATCTGTAATTACCATCCATAGGAGTTTATGACCACATCATACGCCAGTAAGGGTAGTCGCAAGAAGCAACATAGTAAAGTTTAAGGTCTAGCACTTATGGCCATAAGCTGGACAGTAATAGAAATAGAAGATCTTATGCATATGACTTACAGCCGTAAGTGGTCCCATAAGGCTCTCAACTATCTTCTTCAGCTCTCTTACGACCATGTCCTTATGCCTGTAAGCAGCCCATAAGTAGTCGGGTATAAATAGAACTGATGAGTATTTTTAGGGCATTCTTAGTTTTTCTTTTAGCTTTTTTGGGAGGTGAAATTAGGGAAGATAAGAGATGAATTTCTAGCACTTAAGGAGCGATTTCAAGGGTTGATTCGGATCAACATTCAAGGGGATTGAAGATTGTAGCCATCAAGTTCACCTTGGCGCCGTACGTGTAATCTTTTCTAGGGGTTTCTCCGGTGATTCTTCATTAGAAGTATTGAGAAGGGGGTTTTCATGGCCTTCATGTTTTATCCAAATATTTTTACCTTCGATGCTTACACTCTATTAATGGAGGGCCATTTTGTAGATTTTTTAGCATAGTTGAACTCTAGGGTTTATACTCTTGACATTGGTTGTTGGATCTTTGATGTTTTAATTGTTTTCTTAATAGCAATGATTTCCATTTGAATCTAATTGCTTGTTTAAATGCTTGGGTTCTAACGAGATGAAAGCCCTAGCTATCATGTTTGGTATGCTACAAATTAGGGCTAATTTGTAGATGTTTGGGCATAGTTGAACTCTAGGGTTTATACTCTTGACATTGGTTGTTGGATCTTTAATGCTCTAATTTTTTTCTTAATTACAATCATTTCCATTTGAATCTAATTGTGTGTTTGAAATGCTTGGTTTCTAATGAGGTGAAAGTCCTAGCTATCATGTTTGGTATGCTACATAATGAGAAGAAATTGTCACCTAGCATAGACTTGTTGTAATTCGAGAGGATAGTGAGTACACCTCTAGTAAGGGAACTTTAGAGACTTCATCTCCCACAATCTTTCTGAGTGAGTTAGTTTTAATTTCCATGCTCTTTGCAATCATGTGGAGTAAATTTTAGGAGAAATCATATCTCTACTCTGTATTCAGATTTGGGATAATCTCTCTCTACGAGGGAGATTATCTACTTAAGATATTATCATTAGCTCACCGTAAGGTTTCATAGAGTGTTAATGCCATTGTGTGGATGTTTGTATCAGTAATAAGTATCTAAATACATCTGACACACCAATTTGCATGGATGTACCACAAGTGCATGGGTGTCGAAGTAATAAAGTACCCAACGGGTCGGGTAGTCAAATCCATAGGGAACAGGGTTACTAGTACTAACTGCTTCTCTGCTATCTAGCATAATGATAAATGTGATGATGTGATGATCTAATGTGTGAGTTAATAAATACCAAAGATGAATATACAAAGGTAAAATAGAGGGAAATCTCAATTAGTAAAAGTGAGGCATTCGTGCAATGCTCCACCTAGGATTTAGGTATTAGGTACCACATGTGCAAAGTGTTGCTAGAATGCGAAGGTTAAGTTATGGAAATCCAAGGATAATCGTATCTTGCATCTAGATTATTGATATTAGTCCCCTATGAGGTCCCGGTGGAGAAATCTCTCAGTCTCTACACCTTACACCACATATGACCACATAACACTGTAGGGATTCCAAAGGATATATCCAATTTCTAAAAATAGACCTAACCCTACTCCTAGGGGAAAGGTCCCTGACACGTCCGTATATGCATGTAAACCGCAAGTGCACGGATGTCGAAGTAATAATCTTAGATGAGTAGGTATCGTATCCACGGAGATTAGGGAATAAAGACACTTAAGTTGTTTCTTAACTAATGTTGAAGATGAATAGTGATAAGTGTGACAAAATATGAAATAACAAAAATAAAAGTAACAAGATAGAGAACACAAGTAAAGGAGAAGGTAAGGTAATCGATAAAGATGGGGTACCCGGATATTGATCCACCTAGGACAATCGTTTCAAGTGCAAGAACCCTCTATTATACTTCCTAATTGATGCAACAATGAGTCATGAAAATCCCTAATTACATGATCCCAAATCTAAGGTCAACCATGCATAACTCTATACATGTCCTGGAGGAGAGATTGAATAACCTCTCAATATCGTACTCGCATAGAATTGCAATGAACTCTAGGGATTCCAAGTGATAAACCCTATTCCTATTTATAGACCTAACCCTTTGGTCGAGGTGGAAGATCCCTAGCCCCAATTAAACCCTAGGTGCTAAAATCACTTCAGCGCTTCACTCCATTGCACTCGCAAGTAAGCCCCAGTGGAAGGTCATTCCTTAGCCCGTTCACACTACTATGGCCACAAAGAAGTCTTGGAACATGGAGGTAGGATAGATCACACCGGAGGAGAAAGGGGATGCTCCGCTACCTCTCGACTCACCCTCTCAACCCTCTCCAATCTAGCTTTGTCTAACTCTCATGGTGTGTCACTCACTCACAAGAGTTACCAACAAGAACTCTCAACCCTAGTGTCACTCTACGGGAGTATTCATACAATCAAGTCTCCAAGATTGGAACTCACAATAAACATCAATTAATTGAAAGCATAATAAACAGATTCAATGAAATGAATACATCCTAGGGTTCACAAATACCCAAATACCCACTAGTGGTTTAGCTCTCCATGGAGCTAGATACAATCAATGAAATCGAATGTAAAAACAAAGCATCCATAGAAAACCCCCTCGTTATTCATGGCAATGGTCTTGTGGAGAGTCCTTCACTCATCGCAAGGGTCCCTTTGTCCGGCCTAGGATACACCTCGCAGGATCGGTGCCGACGAAAGCTCTCCCACTAACCTTCTTCCAAATGGCGCGTGACGTCGGAGCCATAGAACCTCCCCAAAGCCCTAGCCAATACCTCTCAAAACCCTAGCTGAAATCGGGGCTTAAATCGGCTTTTAAAGGGTTGGAATCGGGAATCTACACGCCCCTGTGGGCGCCCCTGTGGATTTTTCACACGGGCGTGTGGAATTTCCACATGCCCGTGTGGATTATCTGTTTTCCTGTTTTCTCGGCTGGCTGTAAATAGTGCTACTGCAGTATTTGTGCTGCAGTGTTTTCTGCGATACCCTGCTACAATACCGGCCTGAAATACTCTCGAATCCATACTTTCATTTACGTCGTGGATCGCCTTGCTTCTTTAATAATGGACATGTTGGTGGAGATCTTGTTCTATGTGCGCAAGTCGGAATGCTTGAATGTGACTGCCCTTGTGCCCCTCCAAATAGTTGTTCTAACTCGAGTACGAGGAGGTTGGCACACATTCCTACATCTGGAACCTAACCTATGTCTTTGTGTTTGAACCTTAGCAAGATTTCCTCCAAATTAGTGCATTACGACCCATAATGGCTTCTTTTTCTCATAATCGGCCTCACAACCCTACCTGTATGAAAATAACATAAATACACCCATATTAGCATTAAAACCTGAGAAAATAATGCTCAACACAAGGAAAGAACACTTCGTATTCTTATCGTACAAGCACATATCAAACTCCCCCACTCTTAAGCTTTTGCTTGTCCTCAAGCAAAGATTAAAACATTATATGCATAGATGAAGGAAACTTTGGAAGTGCTTGGCCTTAGGTTTACCAAAGCATACAAGGAGAGCATTCTACAAGTAAGGAAAATTTCAACACTAAATACGAAAAATCAATGCTCTAGTTAAAAACTTGAATTAAAAAGGATAACAAACCCGAAATTGTTTAAGTGCGTGAGCTCACTCAAAACAACCCACAGTATACTCCTCAAAGTTCTAAGCACAAGGGACTTATTGATCTACACAAAATAACAAAGACATTTCAAAGGTGGTAGTAGCTTCACACATCCTCTAAGGTAGCCCTTTCCAAAGCAGCGCTAAGGTAGCTTTTACACTTTCGAGGTGGTAGCTCTTTCTAATGGAGTGGTAGCTTTCACCCATCCTATGAGATAGCTCTTTCTCTCATTAGGGCATAACTAGTATCCGACTTATGAGAGTAGTTTCATACTTCATAGGTGGTAGCTCTTTCCACCCAACAAGCACAAATAAGAAATAAAACTATTTTGATCCTTTTTTTTAATTAATGAAAGAAACAACTATACTTAGTCCCTTTAACATCAAACTTGAGTTTCCAAAAGGGCTTCAAGAGTGAGAAGTACAACAAGTGTTAATCGGGCAAAAATTCCTAGAAATTCAAGCAAAAACTAGAGCATGAGGATATTCAATGTTAAAAATTCTCCTAAACTCACGAATTCAATCATTGCAACTAAGGTAAACCCCCATTGGCTATGTGAGCATGTATATCAATCAAAACTAATATAGAAGATGTGTGCACTATGAAACTCTCCCCCACACTTAAGTTGTACATTGTCCCCAATGTACTCATGTAAGCTCACTCATAATGTATATCAATTAAATTCAAATGTGGGATAAGCAATCAAAACAATACTCCCCTGACTTCTAGTGTTGCATTTGATGGAGCTAAGTCCTTGGGAGTGTTGTTCCAACGGGTTGTGAAGCTCACACGGCCAAGTGCTGAAACACCTTGGCCGTGCCCATGACAAAGTTTTCAATTCCCATGATAATAAGATCATCTCCATGCATACACGAGGGGATTCAGTGAAGCTCAATAAAAATAAAACAACTCAAGTATATAAAAGATGAAGCAATGAATACAACTCGAGACAGCAAAATAAATGATAAACTCAGAAGAGGAGTCCTTTCTGAGAAATAAAAAAAAAACAAATCAAGTGTCGGGTGTCGTGCTCTGGCTCCTCTACTGATGCTAGTGCTGGTGATGAAGTACATGGTGGGTCATCCGGTGCTAGAATAGGAGATGGAGGTGCTTGACATGCTAGGGGAGTTCTCGGCCGCACGACAAATGACGAGGCGATGTCTCGCTCTAAATTCCGCTGTAACATGTCGAAACGTGCCATGAACTCTATATGCTGTGTGGCTTGCGTAGCCCAAATCTCAGCAATCTCTATCCGAAGCACCCCCACAGCACTCTCGGACCTCTCAAAGCAATCATCTGCTCGAGATGGTGAAAACATGTGTAGTGAGGGTGGATCCTTTGCCATCGGAGGTATCGCCTCTGTCTGATCTCCCTCAAGCTGTGACTCTAAAGCTAGTTGAGACCCCTCTACGTTGGTTTTATCAGATATAAGAGGCTCTGGTGGGGACATATTCAGCACATAAACACCACCCGAATATTTCCTGATCATACCCATGGGTCTCATTGTTTCTAGCCCGAGGGGTGCTGGTACTATTGTTTTCTCATCCCTCTAATCGTGTCTCGTAAACCAATCCCCAAGATGAGTATAGTATTGTATGGGCCTGAGAAAATGACACCAAGCCTAGGATACTATCCTTGGTGCTTTAGATACTCTACTAAGATGTGTCTCAAATGAATCGGCTCGTTTCGTACTAATAGAGTATAAATATAGAAGTTCCTGCTTGCTTAGGACTCCTGTACTGTCGCCACGACCATTCACTGACCTACTCAAGATGGCATTAAGATATCTATAACTAGGTCGAGAAAGATATGAAGCCTTAGACACTCCTGGTTCATATTGCCCCTTACCACATAGTATTTTATATGCTTTCTGGGGAGTTAAGCCTCCTGAAATGTCAATTGGTAGATCCTCATACTCCTCCGCCTCAGTAAACCCCTCGTCATATAAACCAAGCCTAACGGAGAACTGCGTGACGCTCATACTGTGATGCTGCCCAAAAGCTCTGAACTAAATGGCGTGGATGCTATTGAAATGAGCATAAGAACTGTCAAACTCAAATGAAGTGAGCACCTCTAATGTGAGTAGGCGGAGAGCAGGGTTATGAATAATCAATAGCTCGCGCCAACTACCCACCGATAGTAACTCCTCGACCTCATCAGCCATGTCATGTGCTAACTGTACCTCCCTAAGGGAGCCCACATCTGGGATTCGTGTCTGACCGAACTTAAGCTTCGCTAGTCACTCAAATCGAGCTTGATGTTCGGGAAATGTAAACTCCATGCTTTCTAGGACACTTACGAGTTGCCTTCTTCGATCTGGGAGCCATACCTACATGTATTGGAAAAGGAATCGATCAAATTCATTCATAAATTAATAATGCAGGAGTCCACACGGTCGTGTGGAAATTTCACACGCCCGTGTGGATTCACGGGGCGTGAAACCGCACGACCCTTTGTGACAAAATCAATGAATACACCTCTTCCTCCATTCTAGAGCCCATTAAAAACATATCACAGCCATTTTAGTATGAAGACGAGGCGCATTTTCCAGTTTAATCAACAAAAAATCGAATAAAATCGACTTAGGGTAGCGCAAGATAAAATAAGGATTTACCGATGAGATGAAGCTAAAACCCATGAAACTAGCGAGAAGCTCAAACAATCGATGCAAAATAGACAGCAGGAGGTCGGGAGAAGGTCGAAGAATGTTTGCTGAGTGTTCGGAGGTCTGTTAATGAGTAAAGCTCGAACGGTTTATAAAGAGGAAAACGCAGCTCTCTAATACCTTCAAAAACCATACGGGCATGTGAAATTTTACACTCTCGTGTGCCTCCACCTACAGGATTCATAGGGGCAGACGCACGCCCCTGTGCGCTCTCAGGAAAACACTCAACCTATCTGAATGTAGCCGCACGGGCATGTGAGAAATACCCACGCCTGTGTGCCCAACCTACAGGGGCTGCCGCATGCCCCTATTTCTTCTCTGTCCAACCGAGAAGAATCGCTAAATGTTTCACACGCCGGTGTGGGAATTTCACACGGGCGTGGGCATTCACAAGCCCAACTCACAGGGGCAGCCGCACGCCCTTATGTCTTCGCGGGATGGAGAGAGCTCGTCTGCAGAGATCCGCACAGGCGTGTGGAAATTACCCACACCTGTGTGTATTTCACAAGTTCGCCCACAGGGGCGAGTCCATGCCCCAGTGTGTCTCGGGATAGTTTGCCAAGTCTCTGTAGAAAATCACACGCTCGTGTGCAAATTACCCACGGCGTGCGAGAATCACAAGGTCGTTCACAGGGGTGAGTCCCCGCCCCTGTGCCTTCTCTGGATGAGCTCGCAATACAAAACCAAGGGCGTGTGTTAATTCCACATGCCCGTATGTTATCTCTGGATGCTTGAGAAAACTTTGCAGGCTCTGCAGATAATTTTTGAACATGTTTACACACTTAGAGCCTGCCCTAATATGCAAACTATACCAGTGAGAAACATGATAGATAGCTCAAACGACCAAGACTTCATCAAATTCACATGAAAACACACGATGAAATTACAAATTCACAAGAAAATCACAGCAAAAGCATCTACAAATCAAAACACGAACACTCAACAATTTATTCAAGCAACACTAAACTACCAAATTAAGAAAACAGTAAACACTTTAGTTGCCTCCCAAGAAGTGCTTGTTTAACGTCACTTTGGTTGACGTACCTTGTCTTACCTCATGGGGGTTTATGAAGGAAAAATACTTCCTTGTCGTCTTTACCAACCTTTCCTCCGTAGTATGGTTTCAGCCTATGCCCATTCACCTTAAGTGTACCCTTCTCCGGATGGGTGATCTCAACAGCTCCATGAGGTGAAACTTCGGTTACCGTATGAGGACCAAACCATCTAGACTTTAGCTTTCCTGGGAATAACCGTAAATGAGAATTGAATAGTAATACCTGATCACCCACACTGAACTCTTTCGGATTCTTGATATGCTCGTCATGCCATTTCCGAATTCTTTCCTTATAAATCCTAGCATTCTCATATACTTTCATTCGCCGTTCATCTAGTTCATTGAGATGTAACATTCTTTGTTCCCCTGACTTGCTCAAATCAAAATTCATAGCCTTAATTGCCCAATATGCTTTATGCTCTAACTCCACAGGTATATGACAGGATTTTTCATACACCAAATTGTAGGAAGTAGTCCCTATCGGGATTTTGTACGCTGTTTTATGAGCCCAAAGTGTGTCATCTAACCGTTCAGACCTATCCCGCTTCCCTTGTTCCACGGATTTAGTTAAAATCCTCTTGAGCTACCCTATTTGTAACTTCCACTTGTCCACTCATTTACGGGTGATAGGGGGTAGCAAGATGATGATGTACGCCATAGCGCTTCAACATTTTTACAAGTTGTATGTTACAAAAATGGGTTCCTCGATCGCTAATGATGATTCATGGAGTCCCAAATCGAGTGAAGAGCCTATTTAGAAATTTCACCATAGTTCTTGCATCATTAGTTGGAAGAGCTTGAGCCTCCACCCATTTAGAAATGTAGTCAACTACCACCAAAATATATTGATTACCATTAGCCTTCGGGAATGGTCCCATGAAGTCAATTCCCTAAACATCGAACACCTCGCAGAACAGCATCGGATTCTGAGGCATTTCATCGCTTCGCGATAGGTTTCCAGCCCTCTGACAACTATCACAACGAAGAATAAACTGATGAACATCCTGGAATAAAGTTGGCCAATAGAAACCAGCGGCCAGAACTTTCTCAGTAGTTCTGCTCGAAGCATAATGCCCTCCAACAAGACCCGAATGACAATGCGCAATGATGCTCCAACCTTCCTTCCTAGAAACACATCTGCGAACCATATGGTCTGCAAAAATACGGAATAGGTAGGGATCATCCCAAAAATAGTTCTTCAAGTCACTGAAAAACTTTTTCTTTTGTTGAAAACTGAGGCCTTGCTTCAGTACCTTTCCTGATAAATAATTTGCAAAATCCGTGAACCATGGAGTATCTTCTGACTCTGACTCTTGTACTGCATACAGATGTTCCTCAGGGAAGAAATCATTGATTTCCTTGCTTGCCGGTTCTTGCCCCTCACAACCTTCTAATCTTGAAAGATGATCTGCAACCACATTTTTTGTTCCCCTCTTATCTTTTATTTTCATATCAAATTCTTGTAACAATAAGATCTAGCGAATCAATTTTGGCTTTGTGTCGGCCTTGTTCATGAGATAACGGAGTGCCGAGTGATCAGTAAATACTGTGACCCTAGATAAAATGAGGTATGTCCTAAACTTATCAAAAGCAAACACCACTGCTAACAACTCCTTTTCGGTTGTTGTATAATTCTCTTGGGCACTTGTGAGAGTCTTGCTAGCATAATAAATCGGTCGAAACTACTTGTCTTTCCTTTGTCCCAAAACTGCTCCCACAGCGTAATCACTTGCGTCACACATGAGCTCAAAGGGTTCATTCCAATCTGGTATAGTCAAAATTGGTGCTTGTACTAATCGCTCCTTCAACAAATTGATACACTTAGACAGTTATCCCCAAAATCAAAAGGAGCATCTTTTTCTAGGAGTTTGGTCAAAGGTTGCGTGATCTTCAAAATGTCCTTGATAAACCTTCTGTAAAAACCAGCATGATCCAAGAAACTACGGATCCCTTTAACATTTGTAGGTGGAGGAAGCTTTCAATGACCTCAATCTTTGCCTTATCCACCTTCATACCTGCTTAGGAAATCTTATGTCAAAGGGCAATGTGTTCTTGGACCATAAAATGACATTTCTCCCAATTTAAGACGAGGTTTATTTCTTCACATCTCACTAGCACTCTTTCTAAATTATTCAAGCATATGTCAAAAGAGTCCCCAAATACCGAAAAAGCATCCATGAACACCTCTATAATATCTTCCAAAAGATCATCAAAAATGGCCGTCATATAGCGTTGAAATCTTGTTGGTGCATTACACAACCCAAAAGGCATTCTTCTATAAGCAAAAATGCCATAAGAGCAAGTAAATGTGGTCTTCTCCTGATCTTCTGGAGCTATGGGAATTTGAAAGTATCCTGACATGCCATCAAGGAAGCAATAGAATTGCTGTCCTGCCAATCGTTCCAGCATCTGATCGATAAATGGTAATGGGAAATGATCTTTTTGAGTGGCATCATTTAATCTTCTATAATCAATGCAGACTCGCCATCCTGTAACCGTCCTAGTTGGAATCAATTCATTCTTTTCATTTCTCACTAGTGTTATTCCCCTTTTTTCGGAACCACTTGAGTTGGACTCACCCATGCACTATCGGATATAGGGTAGATAATCCCTACATCAAAGAGCTTCACAACCTCCACCTTGACGACTTCCTTCATGTTAGGATTTAAACTCAGCTGAGGTTGGATCACATATTTGTAATCATCTTTCATTAAGATTTTATGAGTACAGAATGATGGATTTATGCCCATAATGTCGGAGATCTTCCACGCAATAGCCGATGTATGCCTTTTCAACATGCTAACAAGCCTTCCCTTTTGATCCAACGACAAGTTTGAAGCTATAATCACCGGGAGTTTAGATTCTTCCACCAGGAAGACATACTCTAAATGCGCTGGTAGGGTTTTAAGCTCAAGTTCTGGTGGTTCATCAATCGAAAGGCGCAACCTGCTCTCCTTCAATTTGTCAGTCTCCTCAAAATCCTTCACCTCATGTTCACAATCATTCTCCCCTTCTTCTACTTGTAAATGTGTTTTTGTGTGGTCTTCTACGGTAAACAATGCTTCCATTCCACAACTCTCCCCTCTTAACATCGACACACCCAAAGAGAAAAGTTCCTATTTTTTTTCATGATAAGATGAATCAAATTGAGCTAGGACCCTCTCCAGACTTTCTTCTAAGTGATCATTCATTTATCCCAATGCAGATCTCTCAAACTGATCTAACACATTATCTAATTTGCAGTTTTGTTCTTAAATTCTGGCAATATAATCTTCAACTGATTCTTCTATGGGCTGTTGAATATTATATGACTCTTACAAGAAATGACACAGTGTATCCTGTACTACAAATAATTGAACCTTTTATTTCACATTTTCAACCATTCCTGTGATAGTGTCGAATAACTCGGGTATTTCAATCATTTCTGTGACCAAAGAAAAAAAAATAATTCAGAACGATGATAGGAAAGAAAATATGAAATAGAATGAATGAATAGCTAAGAAAACAAAGTGCAAAGTATCTCTAAATGCCTATTCCCCGGCAACGGCGCCAAAAACTTGACACGTCGGTATATGCTTGTAAACCGTAAGTGCACGGGTATCGAAGTAATAATCCCTAGATGAGTGGGTATCGCATCCACAGAGAGTAGAGAATAAAGACACTTAAGTTGTTTCTTAACTAATGTGGAAGATCAATAGTGATAAGTGTGACAAAATATGAAATAACAAAAATAAAAGCAACAAGATAGAGAGCACAAGTAAAGAAGAAGTTAAGGCAATCGATAAAGATGGGGTACCCGGATATTGATCCGCGTTAGATAATCATTTCAAGTGCAAGAACCCTCTATTATACTTCCTAATTGATGCAACAATGAGTCGTGGAAATCCCTAATTACATGATCCCAAATCTAAGGTCAACCATTCTAACTCTATACATATCCTGAAGGAGAGATTGAATAACCTCTCAATCTCGCACTCGCATAGAATTGCAATGAACTCTAGGGATTGCAAGTCATAAACCCTATTCCTATGTATAGACCTAACCCTTTGGTCCAAGTGGAAGATCCCGAACCACAATTAAGCTCTAGGTGCTAAAATCACTTCAGCGCTTCACTCCATTGCACTCGCAACTAAGCACCAGCGGAAGGTCATTCCTTAGCCTGTTCACTCTACTATGGCCACAAAGAACTCTTAGAACGTGGAGGTAGGATATATCACACCAGAGGGGAAATGAGACACTCCTCTACCTCTCGACCCACCCTCTCAACCCTCTCCAATCTAGCTTTGTCTAACTCTCATGGTGTGTCACTCACTCACAAGAGTTAGCAACAAGAACTCTCAACCCTAGTATCACTCTAGGGGAGTATTCATACAATCAAGTCTCCAAGATTGGAACTCACAATAAACATCAATTAATTAAAACCATAATAAAGAGATTCAATGAATCGAAGACATCCTAGGGTTCACAAATACCCAAGTACCCGCTAAGGGTTTAGCTCTCCATGGAGCTAGATACAATCAATGAAATCAAATGTAAAAAAAAAGCATCCATAGAAAACCCACTCGCTAGTCGTGGCGATGGTCTTCTGGGGAGTCCTCTACTCGTCACAAGGGTCCCTTTGTCCGGCCTAGGATACACCTCGCCGGATCGGTGCCGACGAAAGCTCTCCCACTAACCTTCTTCCAAACAGCGCACGATGTCGGAGCAGTAGAACCTCTCCAAAGCCCTAGCCAATACCTCTCAAAATCCTAGCCGCTGTCCTCTCTCAAGTTGGGGAAAAGATGGACAAAAAAGAATGCTAAAATCGGGGCTGAAATCGGCTTTAAAGGGCTGGAATCGGGAATCCACACGCCCATGTGGGCGCCCCTCTGGATTTTTCACACGGACGTTTGGAATTTCACACGCCCGAGTGGATTCTCTGTTTTCCTGTTTTCTCGGCCGGCTGTAAATAGTGCTATTGCAGTATTTTTGCTACAGTATTTTCTACAATACCCTGCTATAGTACCGCCTGAAATACTCCCGAATCCATACTTTCATTGAGGTATCGCAAACTGGCACACATTTACATCGTGGATCGCCTTGCTTCTTTAATAATGGATATGTTGGTGGAGATCTTGTTCTATATGCACAAGTGGGAATGCTTGAATGTGACTGCCCCTGTGCCCCTCCAAATAGTTGTGCTAACTCAAGTACGAGGAGGTTGGCACACATTCCTGCATCTAGAACCCGACCTATGTCTTCGCTTTTGAACCTTAGCAAGATTTCCTCCAAAGTAGTGCATTACGACCCACATTGGCTTCTTTCTCTCATAATCGGCCTCACAACCCTACCTGCATGAAAGTAACATAAATACACCCATATTACAGTTAAAACCCCAGAAAATAATGCTCAACACAAGAAAAGAACACTTCGTATTCTTATCGCACAAGCACTTATCAGTCCCTAACCACCTATAAGGTCACGACGTAGAAATATCTCATTCTCACGGCTCACACAAAATATAGTTGCATAAAGCTTAGGGAATACAGAGATAGAATATACCAATCAGAGAGGAAATGGGATGCTTCACTGTCTCATGACTCACCCTCTCAACCTTTTCCAATCTTGAGGTTCTAACCCTAATGAAGACTTCTCTCTCGAAAAGATGAACAAATCATGCAAACCAAATAAGCATAAGATCAATAAGGCAAGCAAGAATTAGGCAAAAAAGATTTAAACTCAACCAAACTCGGATTAAATAGAAACATAAAGTAAATTAACATAAGATTAGAATCCTAGAGTTCACAAGCCCAAATACCATCTAGGAGGTTTATGTATCATAAATTGTATTTGGTGTTGTTTTGTGCAATTAGGTTGTCAAGACCATGAGAGAAGAAAAGGGTGCAAAGATAGGCTATGAAGGCACCGTGTGGGAGTTTCTTATGCAACATAAAGATCAAAACACAAGAGAAGTTTATATACATAGGGTGTGTGCCAACTTCTAACAGAATCCAAGCTAAACTTTGAGTTGGAAGGGCACAAAGGCAGTCACACTCCCACGTTCTTGACTGTGTGACGAATACAAGAGCGTCCCAATGATGATTCGATGATGAGAAGCCTCATAACCTACTGATAAACGCCTAAATGTACGTATTTTATACGTATTAATATTGTATTACTTTGTGTATATTTTAATGAATTGATGCCCGTCTAAGTTTAATTTGGTTATTTCGGTGTTGCAGATCTTAAAAGAGCCGAGCGAAGCTCAAAAATGCAAATTGGATGAATTCGACACCAAAAACGGCATTTTTGGGGTTCCAGTACTGCAGCAAGCACTGTAGTGCTACTGTAGCGGGGGTCACTATTCATGCTGCGGGTATTCGGCTGTGAGCTTCACGGGCTCCATGCGCCCGCATGGGTGCCCGTGAGGTTTGCTGGAATTTCACAACCCTCGGACTCCATGCGCCGACGCATTTTCTTGGCGAAACGCCAGTGAGCTTCACGGGCTCCATGCGCCCGCATGGAGCCCGTATAGACCTGACGGGATATAAAAGGAGACTGATTTTGTAGGGCAAAGGGGAGCTTTTGGAGGGGCAGTTTTCTCTTGGGCCTCTTAGTCCGCCGCCGCACTCTTCCCATCGGCGATCTACTATGCAAGACTTCACCAAGAGGGAGCCAAGCTTTGGAGGAGAAGATTGGGAGAAGATCCTAGGCGTCCAAGTCATCATTTGAGGGGAGATCTCTTCAAATCTTCAAGACCTTCACCATCCAAGGGGATCTAAAGCTAGATGGAGTAGTTCTTACTTCTTTTCTTGTTTATTTGTTCCTTGGACTTGTATGAGTGGTCCTCTATCATGAGGCACTAACTTATTTGTGATTTGGATATGATGAACTCTAGGGTTGATTGTTTGTAATTTGGATGATCATCTTTATTGATGCTTTGTTAGATGTTGTATTTCTTTTATGAAATCTTGTAGTTTGTGGTTCAAGCCTTGTGTACTTTGATGTGTTGATTTTGCATGAGAACTCTGTATTTCAACTTCTAGGTTGTACTTGGTTGCGTGACCATCGCCCTTGTACTAGACGCACTTGGCTGGGAAGGGATCCATGTCATGAGATACACCGTGACCATCGGGTATTTTGTACCCCTCCAGCAATTAGGGTTGGACCTAGTTTGAGTATCGACCACGATTAGAGATTTCCACGAGTGTAATGCAATCATACGAGGATTTGGTCGAAGCGATTCGACCCAATACTTGTATGGGATTAGGGGATTCAATTGCCGTGACCATCGGGTTGAGCTAATTAAGGATTCTCTTGGCCCAACTACCATCTCGCATTTCATCCTAAATTCAGGATCTAATGACAACCCTAGGGGGATTCGTTATCCAAATCACTCCCTTCACTGTTTGATTCTCCCTTGAGTTCGTATTGTGTGTAGTAGTACCCCGGATTTCATTGTAGTTAATTCTTTCTCTTTTTATAATTACTATTCATCTTTCAGAGTGTTAGGCTAGGAAATAGACAAAAGGGAAGTAATAGTAGCTCCTTGGGCCTAGGGAATACGACCCTCTCGTGCTCGCACGAGAGGTATTACTTTACGATCCGTGCTCTTGCGGATCTCACATCACCTACCATATGGATGTGTACTCAACCATGTGGCCCCAAGAGAAGAGTGTGTGAGCCGTGTTTACGAAGACATTGTCTCAAATCAATGCAGCAATACTATAACAAAAACACTGTTCATGCGACCACATGAAAATTCAACGAGGTTGAGTGGGAATTTCTGCAGCTCACACGAGCATATGAAAACTCACACGGTCACATGCAGACGCATGGCAGCCCCTATTTCTGACTATGAATTGTCATTTTGCCCTATTCTTTTCACATCTTTTGTGCAGCTCTTGAGAAGGGAGACGGCTAGTGTTTGGAGAGGTGGTCTTTGCGGCTTACAAGGTATTTCTTCACTAACTTTGATCGATTCCTCCTTTGTTATAGCATCAAGGAAGTCACTGGCGACCCTAGTTTTGGAGTGGATTCCATCAAGACGTCGAAGTTCTCCATCAAGACCATCAGTTCACATATAGGGGGCTTATTTCTATGACTTTTATATACTTTCATTCATTGATGGTTTGCTTTATATATTGCTCTATAGAGAGCTAAACCCCTAGAGTGTATTTGGGCTTGTGAACCCTAGGATTCGAATCTTGTATGCATTTGCTTTGTGTTTCTATTTAGTCCAAGTTTGGTTGAGTTTCAATATTGTTTTTCTAATGCTTGCTTGCCTTATTGATCTTATGGTTGTTTGGTTTGCATGATTTGTTCACCTTGGTAAGAAAGAGGTCTCCATTAGGGTTAGAACCTCATGATTGAAGAGGGTTAAGAGGGTGAGTCATGAGATAGTTGAGAGTCCCCTTTCCCCTCTGATTGGTGTATTCTATCTCCGTATTCTCTAGGCTTTATGTAGCCATATTTTGGTGTGAGGTGTGAGATTGAGAGATTTCTACGACTAGACCTTGTAGGTGTTTAGGGACCTTTCACCTAGAGGTAGGGTTAGGTCTATTCTTAGGAATTGGATACACCCTTTGGAATCCCTAGAGTCTATTGCGGTAATATGTGGTGTTAGGTGTGAGAAAGAGATATTTCTTCACTAGGACCTCATAGGGGACCAGTATGGGTGATCTGGCGAGGTAGTATTCAATTATCTTTGGATTTCCATGACTAAACCTACTCATTCTAGAACCACTTTGCGTACTTGGTACCTAATACGTGAATCCTAGGGGGAGCATTGCTCGAATACCCCACTTTTACTGATTGAGATCTTCCTCTATTTTACCCTTGCATATTCGTCTTCAGTATTCATTTTTTTGCACATTAGATCATCACATCATCGCATTTATCATTAGGCTAGATAGAAGATAAGTAGTTAGTACTAGTAACCCTATTTCTTGTGGATTCAACTACCTGACTCATTGGGTACTTTATTACTTCGACACTCGTGCACTTGTCGTACACGCACACAAATTGGTGTGTCAGATTGTATGCATAAATCCTTCACTTCATAATTCTAAAGGGATGCTATGCCCAGTCATTGCTTTCTTCCTTGCTTCTTTCCTACTTTTTCCATATTGTTTTTCTTTTCTTACTTTTGTTCACACACACAACATTCAATCACTTATGCTATTTTTTGAGTTTAGGGTTACTACTAGTATTCAATTTTTTTCCCTATGGACTGGCACTCTACTTTACGCACACTATTATTACGCGATCGGCACGTACACTTGCGTCCCTATCAAAACCTCACTACAACTAACTTCCACCTTCTATCACTCTGTATTCTCCTCATGTTAATACACTATCTTAAATCACCTGCCAACACTTTCAGCAAATTGAATTCTGTGATCGTAGAAATGGAGAAATGCTACAATTACCTTTTCCTTAAACCAACAGTTAAGTCTAAGATAGATAGTGTTGATAAACCAAAAACAGAAATTTATTCTTTTGGAGCTCAATCCATAAACGTGCATTATAAAATCTTGATATTGTACTAATGATCTTCTCAAAATGGTAAGCAGCAGATACCGTATAATCTTCATTCGGTTGCCAGTAAGTGCGGATATTGACATGATAGTTACAAGCTTACTATACGTAATAAGCTCCAAATAAATGATGAAATTTAAATAAATAATAAAAAGTAAAGCAAACAATAACATTTCTGCATGAGGAAAACCTAAATAAAAGAAAAATGTGGGGTTCAATTAATTTAATCTATTAAACAATTTAAATCAAGGATATAGGAAGAACCATAACAATTATTTATCTTATACATCACCAATGAAGCAAAAGTTACCACAACAATATAGGATCCCAAGCTCAATACCAAGGATTGAGGATTGTAGAAAATCGAAAACTCCAAGAAATCAAATCTCAATATCGTGAGCTATCATATATAATATAAAGTCTTATATGAATTTAACAGATTGCCTAATTAAAATAATATCAATGCAAGTGATGGACAACATTTTGAGAGGACTAGGGTTCATCCGAGAGAGGTTTGTAATAGTAGTAATTCTTTATATTTTGTGCTGCCACTTTCGCTCTATGCTCTTGTAAAAGAGCTTAGAACCTGAATTCGAGGCAAAGGGTGGGAATCTTCATTTACTTGTTACTCATGAACCCATGATTTAAGGCTTTGTGACACACCCCTGGCGTAGTATGGCCCGCAAGTGCACGGGGTTGTCGAAGTAATAAATTCCAGATGAGTGGGTTATTGTATCCACAGGGAATAGTCAATAAAAACACAACGGTTGCTACTTAACTAAGTGAAGATGAAACAGTAATGGTGTGGATAAAATGAATGTGAATGAGACTAAAGAGAATAAGAAAGAGAGGCACGATAAAATGATAGGTAAGGCAATCAATAGTAAGTGGGGCACTCGGACATTGCTCCCCCTAGGATTATTGCTTCAAGTGCAAGACCAACTATTATATCTCCTAACTGATGCTTAATGAGTCGTGGAAATCCTAAAATACACGCTCCTAAAGCTAAGGTCAACTGTGACTAACTCTGCACAATATCCCGGTGGAGAAAACTCTCAGTCTCAACACCTCACACTGTGCAAAGTTGCAAAACGTTATAGGGATTCCAAGTGATAAATTCTATTCCTATATGTAGATCTAACCCTTTGGTCCAGTTGAAAGACACCTAATCACGATTAAGCCCCATATACTAAGGATTACTTCAACGCTTCACTCTATTGCTCGTGTAACTAAGCCCCAGCAGAGTTCCTCTCTTAGCACTTCACTCTATTGTGATCGCAAAGAACTCTAGGAAATGGAGGTAGGATAAATCACACCAGAGGGGAAAGAGGGATGCTCCGCTACCTCTTGACATACCCTCTCGACCCTCTCCAATCTTTCTTTGTCTAACTCTCATGGTGCATCTCTCACTCACAAGGATTACCAATGTAGACTCCTGATAACGCCCCTTGCTTATGTCTCGCAAGTGAACGGGTTTGTCAAAGTAATAAAATCCCAGATGAGTGGGGTATCATATCCACAGGGAGTAGGGAATAAAAACACTTAAATTGTTTCTTAACTAAGTAAAAAATGAATAGTGATATGTCTGACAAGATGTGAAATAACAAAAGAAAAAATAAGAAAGAGAGAGCACAAGTAAAGGAGAATATAAGGCAATCGATATAAATGGGGTACCGGATATTGTTCCGCCTAGAACAATCATTTCAAATGCAAGAACCCTCTATTATACTTTCTATCTGATGCAATAATGAGTTGTGGAGATCCTTAAATACATGGTCCCAAATCTAACGTCAACCATGCCTAACTCTATACATGTCCCGGAGGAGAAATTGAATAACCTCTCAACCTCGCACTCATATTGAATTTGCAATGAGTTCTAGGGATTTCAAGTGATAAATCCTCTTCTAGATATAGACCTAACCCTTTGGTCCAGGTGGAAGGTCCCTAGACACAATTAAGCCCTAGGTGCTAAAATCACTTCAAAGCTTTACTCTGTTGCACCCGCAACTAAGCCCCAGTGGAAGGTCATCCTTTAGCCCATTCACTCTACTATGACTACAAACAACTTAAGAAAATAGAGGTAGAATAAATTACACCGGAGGGGAAAGGATATGCTCCACTACCTCTCGGCTCATCCTCTCAACCCTCTCCAATCTATCTTTGTCTAACTATCGTGGTGTGTCACTCATTCACAAGGGTTACCAACAAAAACTCTCAACCTTAGTGTCACTCTAAAGGAGTATTCATACAATCAAGCACTCAAGATTGGAACTCAAATAAAACATCAATTAATTGAAAGCATAATAAAAGAGGTTCAATGAAATGAATACATCCTAGGGTTCACAAATACCCAAGCACCCACTAAGGGGTTTAGCTCTATATGGAGCTAATTACAATCAATGAAATCAAATGTAAAAGCAAAGTATCCATAGAAAACCCCCTCGATAGTCGTGGTGATGGTCTTGTGGAGAGTCCTCTACTCATCCAAGGATCCCTTTGTCTGGCCTAGGATACACCTCGTCGGATCAGTGGCGATGAAAGCTCTCCCACTAACCTTCTTCCAAACAGAGCACGATGTCAGAGCCGTAGAACCTCTCCCAATCCCTAGCTAATACTTCTCAAAACCCTAGCCGCCGCCCCTTCTTAAGTTGTGGAAAAGATGGATAGAAGAATTCTAAAATCGGGGTTGAAATCGGCCTTAACTAGGGCTGTAATCAGGAATCCACACGCCCAAGTGGGTGCCCGTGTGGATTTTTCACACGGGCGTGTGGAATTAACTCACACCCGTGTGGATTCTCTGTTTTTATCCTTCTTCGGCTGACTGTGAATAGTACTTGCTACAATGTTTTTACTATAGTGTCCTGCTGCAGTACCGGCCCGAAACACTCCCGAATCCATGATTTCATTGAGGTAGCGTAAACGGGCACACGTTTATGTCATAGATCCCTTTGTTTCTTCAATAACGGACATGTTGGTGGAAATCTTTCTATACATACACAAGCTGAAACGCTTGAATGTGATTGCCATTGTGCCCCTCCAAATCATTGTGCTAACTTGAATACGAGGAAGTTGGCACACATTCCTGCATTTAGAACCTGACTTATGTCTTCGCGTTTGAACCTTTTCAAGATTTCCTCCAAATGGTGCATTTACAATCCACATTGGCTTCTTTCTCTAATATTTGGCATCACAACCCTATCTGCATGAAAGAAACATAAATACACACATATTAGTGTTAAAACAAGATAAAATTAATGCTCATCATAAGGAAAGAACACTTCGTATTCTTATCACACAAGCACTTATCAACTCTCAACCCTAGTGTCACTCTAAGGGAGAAATAAATTAACGAGCATTCAAGATTTGAACTCAATTAAAGACATCAATTAAAGAAAACATAATAAAAGGTCAATGAAACAATAGTATCCTAGGGTTTACAAGTCCAAGTACCCACTAGGGGGCTTAGCTCTCCATGGAGCAAGATACAATCAATAATGAAATTGAAAGTAAACACATGTAATCCATAACAAAAACCCCCTCGGTATTCATGTCGATGGTTTTGTAGAGTAGTCTCATCCTCTCCAAAGGTCCCCTTGTCAAGCCTAGGGCACAACTCGCTCGGATCGGTGCTGATGAAAGCTCTCCCAATAAATATCTTCGAAGAGAAACGCGGTGTTGAAGTCATAGAACTACTCCAAAATCCTTGCTAAAGATACTCTAAACCCTAGCAGCAAGCCTCTCAAAAGATGGAGAAAAGATGGAAAGAAGGATCCTCAAATAAGGCTGAATAACGACTTTATATAGGGCTGGAATCGGGAATCCACATGGGCGTGCAGAATTTCCACATGGCCGTGTAAATCTACAAAACTTGGTTTTTTCAGCGGCTGTGAACAATAACTGCTATAGTAAATTGCTCATGTGATATGCTACAGTAACTTGCTACAGTACTCAGTCAAAATACTCCCGAATCCACACTTTTCATCGAGGCAACACAACCGGGCACACGTCTATACTGTAGATCGCATTACATCTTCAAGTAAAAGCACATTTGATGGGAATCTTGCTAGCCTTGCATAAGTCAGAACACATGAGTGTGACTGCCTTTGTGCCCCTCCAATTTACATATTCCATCAAGCATAATGGAGGATGGCACACACTCATATGTCTTCGAGCACAACTTTCGTCTTCTCGTGTATCCACTTCAAGATTCCACCAACATAATGCATTTGCAATCTATTTTGGCTCCTTTATTCTCTATTTGGCTCCACAACTCTATATGTGCAAAAGAACACAAAAACACAAGATAGAGATAAAACCTGATAAAAGTAATGCTCATTTTATGAAAAGAATATTTCGTATTCTTAGTACACAAGCACTTATCACTTGGATCTCCCCCTGGCCACTTTAGTCTTTTGGAGATACTGATTAGCATAGATTAGTACTAAGATTGCTTAGCACAGTGGTTAGCGAGGTTGAGAGAAGTTTTTCGATCATCAAATTGTTTGCAAATTCGGACGTGAGTGGTGTTGAACACTTTAGAGCTTTCTTTGATAGTGTTTAGCATGTATAGTATGTTTGGATGTTTCATCTCCTAGAGCAACTCTTACTTTATTGAATGATGTTTGGCTGCTTAGGACTCCTAAGTCATTACTTGCATTTATATCTACCTGTTTAGATGAGTGTGGTTACTTAGTGATTGTATGTGAAACTCTTATTTGTAGAACCTTCAAGGTAGTCTAATAGAGCATTGCTTTGTCTATACCTATATGATAGAGTTTGGATGCATGTTAAGCATAGCTTCTTCATCAGATTTGTTGTGCCTTCCTCCAAGTATGTGATGTGTTTGCCCTAACTGTTAGCCAAAATTTAATCTTTTGTTTTATTTGACTACTTTTAAGGCCATTGTTTTTAAGAGCTTTGAAACCTTGTTACCGTTTGGTCCTTGGTAAAGTCTGTATTAGAATAAGGCCTGTTAATCTTATGCCTTGTTGTATATTTTTGGATCTTGAATTGCATGTACAGTTGCATGTTGGGTGATTAAATGGTTTTGCTATTTTAGCACCTTTTGTGGAAAGTTAAGTTTTCCGTGTTGGGGTTGATTTGGACGTGTGCTAGGGCCAAAAATCAGGTAAGTAATTAGCACCCGTTATTTTGACAAATATAAATTACAAATTTTCAGATATTATTTGAATAACTATGTATTTGATTTTGCTATTAATTATACTTGTGATAATTTATTTTATTTGGTTAATCATTTACATATTGAAATTTATTAATTATGTTATTATATATATTAGAATGTGTATTTATATTTTGTTATCGGTTTGTTTTGATTAAATTAATTTCACTTGTTTCTTTATTAATTTATTCATTTATATAACTATTTATTCTTGACTTTGGAGAGTGATTGGTATTTATTAAGGATTTGGTGTTTTACCTATCAAATTTTATATTTAATTTTTGTGTATCCCTTTAATTTTCCCAAAATTGTACTTATAATTTAATTTTTAAGAATAAATAAGTACTGGATTATATGTCCAACTGGCATCAATATTGTTTATTTATTTATTATTTTATTATTTATTTATTCTTTAATCTGTCCACTTACCTATATATTTTTGCTTATCTACATTCTTAATTTGTGATCATATATTTCCCGAAATTAATTTCTTTTAGATTTATTTATCTTATGATTTTGAAATAAGTGGGCTATCTTTTTCGAATAATGAGATGCACTAATTCCTGTATTTTGATTTTCTGAATTCTGCTACATTAATAATTTTATACTTTAACTACGAGTTTATTCTTAATGTTTTAGTCTCTAAATGAACTATACTCACCCTGTTAGTGTGGGTTAATCATTGGCCTTGTGGACAAAAATTCCTAGAAAAATAAGACAGCATTGTCACACAGTGTCCGTCGGTAAAATAATAACGACCATCTAATATTCAGTCTTCGAATATTGAGGGTAAATAAATGACTTCTGATATTTATAGAAATTTAGAGACTTCTATTATTTTGGAAATCTGGTATATTTTTGAACAACACTTTTAAATATTCCAGTTTAGTTTAATTGGAAAATAACTATGCTTTGGAGACCTATGCTCATATTTGGTGATTTATCATATTTGTAGTTTGTAGTTTTGAAATTCGATATTACTTCGAAACTACATCTCTGATGGACTATTTATTTTGTGTTTATGTGAGATCTGTTTAATCGAAGTTTGAACACTGAATTGTTCTTGATATTTAAAATTGAGATTTATAAATCCTGTTGATCCTAAATATTTTCCTAGAGATTACCTACTGGGCTAGTAAGTTCATAAAGTTGTTTTAAATCTTTTTGCAGATCAAAAGTGATAGACCGGTGTAGATTTAAAAAGGCTGTCAGTAGATGACATGTCCTTCTCTATTGTAGAATTTGAGTCCCTGTCTTTGTCTGTTTCTGTATCTCTATGTTTTGTTGATTGCTTCCTCGCAAGTGTATAGGATCGCCAAGTAATACCTCGTGTGAAGACACGAGGATCGTATTCCACGGGGCTAAGAATCTCCTATTACTCCTTCTCGAACTATTATCTAGCCTTAAGATCTTAAGTGATGGAATTTACTCTACTAGATGCAATTAAAGCTAAATGCAAGATTTCCATCAAATTAGAGAAAACAAGCAATGAGCAAGCAAGAAAATTGATGTAATGCAAAGGCCTATGAATGTGGATCCCCTTGTGGGGTTATCATGATACATGGATGATGAACAAAAGATGCAAGGGTAATTTGGACCAAGAGATTTGTAGATTAGAACAACCCCAATTTCTCAGCGATTGAACCCTAATCCCATACGAATGTTGATAGGAATTTCTTCCAAACCCACATTCCTACGATTGCATTAAGTACAAGGAAATCTCAAAATAGGGATAAACTCATCCTAAGTTCACCCCTACAACATGGAGGGCTACTAACACCCGATTTCTCACCATGATGATACAAGTATCCCCTTCTAATCCATTCATGATCTAATACATGCGAGTAGGTCACATCTACATGCATCACTCATAAAAGAACTACGGATTTCTCCTTAGTGTAGCACTTAGCATGAAAACAATGGATCAAATCTCAAAATAACCCAAGCATGGAATTAACAAGTAATCCTCCAAGATACATGATAAAACCCCCCAAGGTTCACCAACACCCGGTGGCCTTGGGGGTCTAGTGTGTCATCATCCCACAACAAGCAACATAATCAAGTAAAACACAAAGCAAAAACATAATTGACACTCCCTAGATGAAATGGTGAAGGAGGAGGTAGAGAATGTGGGGAATGACGCTTTCCATGCCAAAGGAATGCCGAATGATGCTTCCTTTAGCCGCGGGTCTCCTTCCTTCAAATCATTGTTGATTTCCCCTTGAATGATGTTATCTTCTTGCCTTGAGAGCCTTTGACCTTGCCCTTGAATGATCTCCTCCTTTCCTTGCCCATCTTCTTCTTCCAAAGGTCAGTCAAGGTCTCCCAAGAAGCTTCTCAAATCTGTCAAAAAAAAAATCCCCTTGTTCTGCCCTAAAAGTCTATTTTTATACTCCCCACGGCATACGGGCCATATAGGGGTCATATGGGGGCCGTATAACACTTAAAAACCTAAATTCGTCCTTTATACGGGGTGCATACGAGGTCTATATAACCTCCATACGGCCTCCATACTGGGTGGTATGGGGATGGTATGAAATTCTGGGCAGACAGCTTCAAACCATCCCGCTACTACAGTGTTGCTACAGTCCATACGCCTCCATACTGGGTTGTATGGGGGTGGTATGAAGACTGTTTTCTTCTCTTTTCGCCTAAATGATATCATCGTGTTTTCCATGGCTTTCTTGTGCCCTACAAAGCAATTAGTAGATGATTAAGCGCAAAACGGGCATCAAACCTCACAAAAATACATGCAAAGTGTATAAGATACATATATGAAAATACATACATTTAGACACTTATCAAGTATCCCCACACTTAAGTGTTGCTTATCTCCAAGCAAACAACTTATGAAAAACAAAGAGACTAAAAAGTGGCTAAATGCATTACCTTTGGCTCAAGTAAATACATGAATCCAAAAGCAATGGACAATGATAAATAGATGTTGAGTTATAGTTAATAAGCATAATAAAAATACCCTGTGTCACCCCTAATATGTCTGTGCCGTGTAAGTGAATCTTATATCTCATTTGCCTTGATATGGTCTAGCCTAAGGACTTCAATCAGTACAGCTCTAAATGCTAATCACACCACATACAAAGAATACTAAGTCTTAAACTACTAAGTGCTACTTCAATGGCCAAGTAAGATCCTTTTAATTCTAAAGCTCGAAACAAAAAACCTTTTTCTTTTCAAAACCTTTGGTAGGTACTCAAAAAGATCACTAGGGTTTTTATTTTCATTTCCTTATTCATTTTCATTTTTCAAGTCTAATTAACGTAGACTGCACAAAAATCATTCTGAAATCTTTTCTGGAGGATGCATATGCTGGTTAGGCACAAGAGCCACCCAACTAATTGATTACAATCTGCATAGACGCATTCATGCTTAACTAGCAGTGAAATAAAGACATAGACTCATTTTTTTTTCTTTTTCTTCCTTTTTTTCACATTAACCCTAGATCACATCTTCAGAGTACTCTACATGCCACAAAACTAGGATTATCTCAACAAGACTTAGAAGTTCTTAAGAAAACATTGAAGGAAGAAACTTAGTGTTTTAAGGCCAAGTACTCTAAGTAGTGTGTTAAGCATACAAGAGAGTTAGAGTAGTCACATTGGCTATTCCAAGGGCATCAACAGAAAATTCAGTGCACACGATAATACTAGGGGTGAAACAGGATTCAATAAAGCATAAAAACAAGTAACTCACATCAATCATTAATCCAAGATAAAAGAATCTTTCAAGAATGAACAAAGCCATCATAGGTAACACTATCATGTAAACAATGGTCCTAATACATGAACTATACCCATCCCCACACTTAGTGTTGTACATTGCCTTCAATATACACTAATCATGATAAGCATGCTAGATGAAGCAATGGAAACAATAGAGGAGGGTGAAAACGAACTTCCCCGCTTCATCTTGTGCTCGTCGTAAGGTTTGAATTGACAAAAGGTGTGGTGAGCAATACATGTCTCGTACAACCTCCATTTAAAACTAGGGAAGCTCACCAAATTCCCTCAACGCCTTGCAAGGCAAAAATGGGACATCATCATTCCACAAAAATTTACAAATACAAACACAAGGGAGAAACTAGGGAGTAGTCAACAAAACAGATAGATGAAAAGGAAATAAAGTTCTACACCACAAGTCGGTAGGGTAAGAACCGTGCCAACTCATCAAAATACAAACACAAAACACAGAAAAACTAAAGTTGATAACAAGCGTCCATGCTCAAACAGGCTGCTACTCATCACAAGCTGGTGCGGGTGGTGGTGGTAGCATGGCTGCAGAAGAAGTGGCCCTAGTATGAGAGGATGAACAATGGTATGAGGTAATGAATCGGTGAAAATCCTCCCAAAGTTGACGTTGTCCCTCAATAATCTGGTGAAGCTGGCCACGAATCTCACGCTGCTCCTGACGCACAGCCTGAATCTCTCCCTCTATCCCCCTCAGTCTCGTGTCAAAATCAAACAATGATGTGGTACTGGGGGTAGGAATAGGTGTGCCATCAGGCTCTGACTCTATGTGCACTAGCTTTCGCTGACTGGACTCACTAGTGGCCCGGTGACGTGTGGGCCTGCCACTCGCACGCTTGCTCACCACCAAACCTATGGTCATACCTCGAGTCTGCTCAAATAAACCCATGACATGAATCAATCTAGTGACATAGGGCCCAACAAATATGGCTCCTAATCATTCACACTATCCCTAGTGAAGAAATGCATCGGCAACAAGGTGCCCAAGATGAGTAGGGTGCTGCTCGAAAGATGCCATACATCATGTAAAGATCAGACTGTATGACCACCTCCTTGCTATCAGCCCTGCCCCAAATAGAACAAGAAATCAAGGCATGAAAGTATCTGTTTGCCGGGTCTGCCATATGTGAGGCCTTCCGGGTCTGGTCACTGCCTGACAAGGGTGCCTAATAGTGGCTCTTGCTCACATCACTTTGGGAAATCAAGCTTAAGATGGTCACCACGCATTGAATTGATAAACTCATCATCATAGATTCCCAAATACTTGGCAAAGTCTAAGTGGTGCATAGTATGAGTTTTTCCAAAAGCTTGAAAATGGATGGTAACACATTTCCTATTCTGCACGGATTGTGCATCTTGCCGTGCCTCAAAAGTACTCAAAACCTCCAAGGTTAATTGGCGAAAGGTTGGTTCATCGATGGCAAATAGCTTCTCCCAACAATTATGTGATAACCATTCCTTGACTTGACTTTCTATCCCAAGGCTCTCCACAAGCCCCCAATCAATATAACGTATCGTCCCAAATGGTTTTGTCTTCAAAATATCGTATATCTCTCGATGATGTACCAACTTGAAGATGGGTTCGTCGGGTGTAGATGAGGTTGTGGTGAGTCTTGGGCGTTTGGATGTGAGTCTTTTGGTGTGAGATATCCTTACAACAAAGATAAACCTTGGTCAGGCTTCTAGGGATACAAGATAAATCAAAATAAAATATGAGAGATAGGGGAAAAGAATGAAAAATCAACTTTTTGTGGCCATACGGCCGTATGGGGGCCGTATGGCCACTATTCATGCGGCAAGAGTTTCCCTCCTGGTCATGAAATCGAAAAAGTTTTACATAAATTCGAATAAAAATTCATCCATGACATTCACATCATCTAAACCAAGCAAAATACTTGAAGAATTCCACACAAAAGCTACAAGAATGCAAAAATAATGAAAAAGAGAAAACTACGGCATTAAAAGAGCATACCGATGAAATCTTGAGAAAACTAGCTTTAAACTTGAGGAAAACCACTAGATCGAAGTCTCCAATGGATGTGGAGAAGATTTAGGAGAAAAAATGAGAAGACTTGGCCAAGAAATGGGGTGAGAAAGAAGTGAGAAATTCATTGGAAAGAAGAGAGAAAACGAGAGAATGGAAGAGAGAGAAGAGAGAGAGGGATTTAAAGGACCAAACCGGCCCGTACGGCCTCCATACGGCCTAGTACGGGGGCCATATGGGCCGAGAAGCTCTCTTGGCCAAATCTGGGTGCAACCCCAGACAGCCCCGTATGGAGGCCTTATGGGGGCCGTCTGGTATGGCACAGAGCCACTGGATTGGCTCTGTGTTCAGCCCAAACGACCTTCATATGCCTATGGATGGCCATATGACTTTTAAAAGCTCTCTGAACTCCGAAATCCTGCTTCAAATGATGTAAAAATGATATGGCAAGCTCGAAGACTTCTCCAAGAACGAATGAAATGAATAAAACCACGATCTAGCGCATGAAATGACACTGAAATATGAGTTTCTAAAGAAGTAGCACCAATAAACCACAATAGAATCGATGAGAACAATGTGCCGAGTGTGTGAGCATGAACTTATTCAAAAATAAGCAAGTTTAAGAAATACAAAAATTAAAATGAACCCCCGAATGCTTGGGTTACCTCACAAGAAGCGCTTGTTTAACGTCACGAGCCTGACGTACCTCATGCGGGTTCAAAGAGTTTGAAGCCACCCCCAATTGCCTTTGGAGTGTCGTTATTGAAGTATAATTTCAATCGCTATCCATTGACCTTAAAAGTGCCATTTTCCGTGTGGGTTACCTCAACTGCTCCATGTGGGAAGACCTGTGTAATCATGTATGGACCTGACCAACGTGATCTTAGCTTCCCTGGAAATAATTTCAACCTGGAGTTGAACAGCAGAACTTGATCTCCCTCATGAAATTCTTTAGGGTGCTTGATATGTCTGTAATGGTACTCCTTTACTTTTTTCTTTGTAGAGCTTCGAATTCTCATATGCCATGGAGCGCCACTCGTCAAGTTCATTCAGTTGGAGTTTTCTCTTGCAACCTGCAAGAGTGAAATCAAGATTTAGAAATCAAGCTCAACAGGTAAGTGCAAGCCTTTCCATAGACTAGCCTATATGGGGTGATTCCAATAGGAGTCTTGTAGGCAGTTATGTAGGCCCAAAGGGCATCATCTAGATGTTCTACACAATCTCTTCGGTTTTGCAACACGGTTTTCTCCAAAATTCACTTTAAGTCCCTGTTGGACACTTCCACTTGCCACTAGTTTGTGGATGGTATGATGTTGCCATTTTATGGGAAACGCCATAGTGCATCAAAATTTTTGCAAATTGGGCATTACAGAAATGAGTGCCTCTGTCACTAATGATTGCACGAGGTGCGCCAAATCTAGAAAATAATTTCTTTAAGAATTTCACCACCACTCTCGCATCATTTGTTTGCAAGGCTTGAGCCTCCACCCATTTAGACACATAGTCGACTGCCACGAGTATGAACTTGTATCCATGGGAGCTCCGGAAAGGTCACATAAAATCAATCCCCCACACATAAAAAATTTCACAAGCTTGGTTCCAACTTTGGGGTATCTCATCTCGGCAAGAAATGTTGCCTACCTACTAACATCTATCACAAGCTCGAATGAATTTTCTGGGATGTCTTGGAATAATAATGGCCAATAAAAACCCTCATCAAGAATCTTCTTTGTTGTTCTATTTGCGTCATAATGGCCTCCAGCGGGTCCTGAGTGACAATACTTTAAAATACTTAGACCCTCTGTCCTAGAAATGCATCTTCAAGCAACCTGATTGGAACAAACTCAGAATAGGTACGGATCCTCCCATATGTAGTGCTTAAGGTCTGAAAAAAAAATTTCTTCCTTTGTTGATACGTAAACCATTTTGGGATGATCCCTCCAACCAAATAGTGAGCAAAATCGGCAAACCATGGTGGCTCCTTTTCTTACACTAACTGGATACTATACAAGTGTTCTTCAGGGAATGGGTCATTAATATCCTTTTCTCTAATAGCTTTAGTACCAGAGTTCTCTAAATGGGAGAAATGATCAGCTGCAAGATTCTCTACTCCCCGCTTGTCCTTGATCTCAAGATCAAACTCTTGAAGCAATAAGACCCACCTTATCAAACGTGGTTTGGCATCTGATTTGCTAAGTAAGTACCACAAAGCCGAATGATCTGTGTACACCACCACTCTGGAAAGAACCAAATATGTCAGGAATTTATCAAAGGAAAATACCACGGCAAGTAGTTAATTTTCAGTTGTAGTGTAATTCTCTTAGGACCCCGTTAGTGTCTTACTTGCATATTAAATGGGATGGAAATGTTTGTCTCTCCACTGACCAAGCACTGCATCTACTACAAAATCTCTTACGTCACACATCAATTTGAATAGAGAGTCCCAATCTGGAGCTACCATGATGGGTGCTTGAATTAGTTTCTCCTTGAGTGCAATAAAGGAATTCATGTAGTTGTTATCAAACTCGAATGGGACATCCTTTTCCAACAACCTTGTCAGGGGTCTAGCTATTTTAGAAAAATCTTTGATGAATCTTCTATAGAACCCCGCATGTCCCAAAAAACTTCTTATGGCCTTTACAAAATTTGGAGGTGGTAATTTTTCTTTGGTGGAAATCTTTGTCTTGTCCACCTCAATTCCTTCTTCTGAGATTTTGTGACACAAGACTATTCCCTCTTGGGCCATGAAATGGCATTTCAACCAACTTAGCACAAGGTTAGTTTCTTCACATCGAATGAGGACCCGTTCAAGATTCCTGAGGCACGCTTCGAATGAATCACTAAAAACGGAAAAATCATCCATAAACACTTCCATAAAGTCTTCCATCATATCCTAAAAAATGGGCGTCATGGATCTCTGAAAGGTAGCCGGGGCATTACATAACCTGGAAGGCATGCGGCGATAAGCAAATGTGCCATACGGGCAAGTGAACGTGGTCTTCTCCTGATCTTCTGGGGCAATGGGAATTTGGAAATAACCAGAGAAACCATCCAAAAAACAATAGTAGGCATGTCCAGCTAGTGGCTCCAGCATCTGGTTAATGAATGGTAAGGGAAAATGATCCTTTCGGGTGGCATCATTCAATTTTCTATTGTTGATGCATACCCTCCACCCGGTAGTTGTTCGAGTTGGGATTAACTCATTTTTGTAATTGGTGATCACAGTCATTCCCCCTTTCTTTGGAACCACATGCACGAGGCTTACCCACTCACTGTCTAATATCGGATAGATAATGGCTGCATCGAGAAGTTTGATGATTTCGGCCCTCACCACTTCCTTCATATTTGGATTGAGTGTTCTTTGTGGCAAGGCTTTGGGCCTGTGTTCATCCATCATTAGAATTTTGTGAGTACAAACAGATGGATTTATCCCTTTTATGTCAGCTATCTTCCGAGCAATCGCTCTATTGTGCCTCTTTAGTACATCCACCAATGCTTTCTTTTGCTCAATTGTAAGGTTTGAAGAGATGATAACTGGAAGCTGTGTACCCTCCCCCAGGAAGGCATACTCAAGGTGCTCAGGGAGTGTTTTCAACTCCAAATTTGGTGCTTCCTCAGTTGACAGCATCAAACCTCTGTTCCATAGCCGATCACCCTGTTCAGACCCTGTTTCTTTTGCAGACCCCGAACTCTCATATGAACTGTTATTCGTACCATGGACATGCAGCTCAAAAGCATTCAACATCATTCTCTGGACCTTCTTGTTGCTCATGCTTATGCTCCAAGTCAGACTCTCGTACCTTTGCTAACACCTGGCACTTTTTCGGCATGGTCCTCTAGAGTGGGATTTTTGGTAGCAATCCGTTAGCACTCAGTAGTCAAAACAAATTGCTCAATTGGAAATTTGCTTCCTCCAATCACTGATGGTGTTCCATTTTCCATAAAGGTTTCAAACACTGTGTGCCAACTGCCATACTCACTAGATAAGCTAGAATCCCCTGATAGCTGAAATGTGTATAAATAGTTGTGTGGAGGGTGTGAAGAGTGTCGATGACTTTGCCAATTAATCCAGCCTTCCAATCTATGTACGGAGCCTTCTAGCACAACATTCGGATTTGCCATGGTGCACTCTCGAGATGAACTATACAGAAAGGAATAGAAAGTGAATTAAGTTATTAGGATCAAAAGAAAAAGAAAAAGAGAAATGATAAAATGAGTAAATAATCAAATGGCTAGAGCAATAATCTAAAAGTTTCCTAGAATTCCTTAAAGGTCCCCGACAATGGCGCCAAAAACATGATTGCTTCCCCGCAAGTGTAAGGAATCGCCAAGTAATACCTCGTGTGAAGACACGAGGATCGCGTTTCACGGGGCTAAGGATCTTCTATTACTCCTTCTCAAACAATTATCTAGCCTAAGATCTTAAGTGATGGAATTTACTCTACTAGATGCAATTAAAGCTAAATGCAAGATTTCCAACAAATTAAAGAAAACAAGCAATAAGGAAGCAAGAAAATCAATGTAATGCAAAGGCCTACGGATGTGGATCCCCTTGAGGGTTTATTATGATACATGGATGATGAACAAAAGATGCAAGGGTAATTTGGACCAAAGATATTTCTAGATTAGAACAACCCCAATTTCTCAGCGATTGAACCCTAATCCCATACGAATGTTGATAGGAATTTCATCCAAACCCACATTCCTACGATTGCATTAAGTACAAGAAAATCTCAAAATAGGGATAAACTCATCCTAAGTTCACCCCTACAACATGGAGGGCTACCAATACCAACTTTTCTCGACGTGATGATACAAGTATCCCCTTCTAATCCATTCATGATCTAATACATGCGAGTAGGTCACATCTACATGCATCACTCATAAAAAGAACTACGGATTTCTCCTTAGTGTAGCACTTAGCATGAAAGCAATGGATCAAATCTCAAAATAACCAAAGCATGGAATTAACAAGTAATCATCCAAGATACATGATAAAACCCTCCAAGGTTCACCAACACCGGGTGGCCTTGGGGGTCTAGTGTGTCATCATCCCACAACAAGCAACACAATCAAAGTAAAACACAAAGCAAAAGCATAAATGACACTCCCTAGATGAAATGGTGAAGGAGGAGGTAGAGAATGTGCCAAATGACGCTTCCCCCACCCAAGGAATGCCGAATGACACTTCCTCTAGCCGTGGGTCTCCTTCCTTCAAATCGTGGTTGATTTCCCCTTGAATGATGTTATCTTCTTGCCTTGAGAGCCTTTGACCTTGCCCTTGAATGATCTCCTCCTTTCCTTGCCCTTCTTCTTCTTCCCAAGGTCGCTCAAGGTCTCCCAAGAAGCCTCTCAAATCTGTCCAGAAAAAATCCCCCTGTTTTGCCCTAAAAGTCTGATTTATACTTCCCACGGCATACCGGCGTATAGGGGTCATATGAGGGCCGTATAACACTCAAAAACCTAAATTTACGCTTCATACGAGGTGCATATGGGGTCCATATGGCTTCCATACTGGGTGGTATGGGGTGGTATGAAATTCTAGGCAGACAGCTTCAAACCGTCCCACTGCTACAGTGTTGCTACAGTTATACAGCCTCCATACTGGGTGGTATGGGGGTGGAATGAAGACTATTTTCTTCTATTTTTGCCTAAATGATATCATCGTGTTCTCCATGGCTTTCTTATACCCTACAAAGCAATTAGTAGACGATTAAGCGCAAAATGGGCATCAAACCTCACAAAAACACATGCAATGTGTATAAGATACATATATGAAAAAACCTACATTTAGACACTTATCATTTGTACTTTGGACTTCTTGTATCATTATATTATATGCTTTGTAGAGTCTGTAATCCTATAACTTAGTTGATTTGTCATATTTGTCTTCTCTGAATCAAGTTATGAGGCCTTACAGGTCTATTGGATTCACACCTTGTGGGTCTGCGGTTGTTTGTCCATGCACCAGGTTCACCCAGGTCCATGGTGTGACATCCTTATCCTAACATACATGTTTAAAGCAAAGGTCCATTGGCTAGTTGACTCAAAGAGTAACGCTTTATAGATGTAAGCTCTACTCTGATCCATACAGCTAGAATGATGTAATCTAGTGTAAGATAGAACTTAGTTATTAATGAGATCATTAATTGCAGTTATGGGAAATAAGACATGACATACATCTTTTAAGTTCTCAACTATGTGGATACCAGTGATCGTATGGCAAAGTAGTGCGTGTGTATGGGCAAACAATCTTTAAAACTCTCAGTGAATGATAAATATCAGTACTTTTGGTGATAATAATAAAGTTCATTGGTTTTTGTCTTCTATTTGTTTTTGTGTAGGAGTCTATCAATGCAGCTAGGAAGCAATGGTAGAATCTGAACTCCAAGAACATGATGCATATTACATGGAGGCAAAGATAAATGAACATGACAAAAAAGAAGAGGACAATATGTTTAAATAGTAAAACAATCAACTCTTGATTATGTTAACTAGTTTATTGCTAACAAAAAAAGATATTATTAATGATAATATTGTTGGAAATATTTTCAACATATATGAGAATAATTTATTTATTAATAATTTAAATAGTTAGTTATCAATATTTAAAAAGACATATCTGTTATCAGTCTAAACAAGTGCACCCGTTTCTCGTTTGAGTCCATTATTGCATTAAAAGATGCGTCATTTGATAAAAGGTTTCTCAATGTTTATAAATGCTCCTTATCTCTTGGATTTAAAAAAAAAGAAAGGAAAAACTCTCACTTTATTTCAAAAAATTCTAACAATTTGCTGTTTTATTGTGATAATTCAAAAAGATTGAATTTGTGCATGCAACATAGATTCGATAAGGGCTTCGTTGTATCCTGAAGGTTATTTCTACTTTTCTGATTGCACACTAGATCTGGTGGGGTTAATTAAGTCTAAAAGGAGAGTGACAATTCGCAACACGCTTTGAAGCCTTTTTAAATTCTCCTTCCTCTTTTTGTTCTAGCAAATATTACCCAATATACAGTTTTGCTATATTCAAGATGTTAAATTTATAAATTTTGTTCTTTTATTAGGTGACCTAGAGAGGCAAACCAACTTTGTCTGGATAAGAAAAAGAGAATGCATCCCTCCATGCATGCAGAGCTACCAGTGGTAGCACACACATGCTAGTCACATCTTGTTCAATAAACTTGTTTTTGACATACTTAGAAACAGAAGGCCATGGAGACTTGCCCAACAGGTAGTACACACTAGCTACCCCTTATTCCACTATTTTTATATTAGCTAGCTTTCCGAGCAGTACTCCAATAACTGATTAGTTGTTAAGTTCATTCGCCCTAGGGTGAGGAATAGGCATTCGCTCATAGAAGTGAAGCCCAGTCTCCGGCTTACCATTAATTCTCGCATCAATGTTGACTTCTGTCAATGAAGCCTCAAACAAATTGCGGCCAGAGATTGTTGGCCTGTTCTCATCATATATACTCTATTCATTCACATTTCTTGCAGCCATGGCAGAAGCCATGACCATGACAAGCAAAAAAAAGGTTTGCAGCAGCTTCATGGCCATGCTTCTAACTTTTTTCAATAATATCTCTAGCCTGCAACCGCAAAGAACATGAATGTACGTGAGAATATTGATCACAGGAGTTTTAAATTTGAGACACTAATAAAGAGAACATTAAGAACTAATTCATGTACGTACTTGCTCTCAAGATAAGTCCTACTGATATAAGTTAAGGGTGTTTCATAGTTAATAGGGCTTATATAGAAGATAAAGGTATTATATTTGGGCACATGAAGTGGAAGGCAGGCAGTGGGCAACTAGAAACAAAAAGGGTGAGATTCTTATTGTTTTTCATACCCTAATGGATGGTTGAGTATATAAATAGGGTTTTGGGCTAAAAAAGGCTATTGAAAATAATTATTTTAGGCTACAGACACAAAAAAGGAAGAACAACATGTACGTTGGAGTTTATTAAAATATGTTGGTAAAGTCTTGGAACAACCAAAGAGAATATGAGTCAATTATTAGGTTAACGGAATCCGAGTTTTTTTTTTCTCAAAAAATTTAATTACTGATAATCTATTTTTATTTGTACATTAGTTTTTTTTTTTTTAAATGATAAACATATGTACATGCCACAGACTCTAGGCATCCAAACCACTCTACCATCTCCTTGGGAGATAAATAAAATACTAACTCCCCTAATATTATAAGATTTTTAATTCAATTTTTAGTTACCCAATTGCGAAACGATAGTTATATAATTGAAAACCATAGTTTATATAATATTAAAATTATATAAAAAATAAAATAATACAATTTCATGAAATCAGTCATACTAAATGTATTGGTAAAAGTAAGATTAACTTCTTGTAATTAGGGATAAAAATAATTTAGAAATACGAAGCATAAACTTTGCTCACCTAATAAAGCCATTTAAATTTCAGACATTATCATGACTGAGCTCAAACTAATAATTATCAAATTAAGTTTCTTAGATCAAGTTTGAACTTGAATTGACTGTTGTAAAATTTAGTTTCTCTCAATCCTATCATTAAAAAAAAAATTATATTTAAGACCAAAAGAGGGGGAAAAAGACCTGATAATGTGTGGCTAGAGGTCGAGATAAACGAGTAATTTCAAAGGAAAAATTTTTGTGATGCACCATAACCTTGGCACTAACAGATCTAGGTGATAATAATTATTTTTCTATAGGCATTATATATATGTTGAACTATCTATAAAGCTATGACTAACAACAGCACTGTTTGGTTGAGTGTATAATTGCGCACTAACTCTTGCCTTCCACGCTTTATGACTATATATGTTAACTTTTTCCCCTATATAGGGCCTATCAACAAAGACTCTTAACTGATCAATAAGACTTGTCTCGAGACAATATAAGTTTTTCTCTCTCTACTGTCACAATATTCTGGCATGTATTTCATCTTCTTCGTTTTTGTAGGCTTGAAATAAATAAATACAAGCTAGAATCATGGTCATGATGCTGTTGCAAACCATAGATTTCCTTGTCATGTTCATGGCTTCAGCCATGGCTGTAAGGAATGTGAGCAAACAAGTTATATATCATGAGGACAAGTGACACGTCCGAAATATGCGTGTGTGTACCGCAAGTGCACGGGTGTCGAAGTAATAAATACCCGGTGAGTCGGGTAGTCGAATCCACAGGGAACAGGGCTACTAGTACTAACTTCTTCTTTGCTATCTAGCCTAATGATAATGGGATAGTGTGGTGATCTAATGTGCGAAGAGATGAACACCGGAGACGAATATGCAAGGGTAAAATGGAAGGAGAATCTCAATCGATGAAAAGTGGGGTATTCGGGAATGCTCCCCTAGGATTCAGTATTAGGTACCGGATAAGCAAAGTGTTTCTATGATGAGTAAGTTAAGTCATGGAAATCCAAACATAATCGGGTCTATCTCTAGATCACCGATACTAGTCCCCCTACTGAGGTCCCGTGGAGAAATCGCTCAATCTCAACACCTCACACCACATATGACTGCAAAAGCACTCTAGGGATTCCAAGAGTTGTATCCGATTTCCTAAAGATTGATCCAACCCTAATTCCCGGCGAAGGATCCTAACCCCCTACAAGGTCCCGGCGGAGAAATCTCTCAATCTCACGCCTCACACCAAATATGGTTGCATAGAGCTTAAGGAACGGAGATAGAATACACTCAATCGGAAAGGGAGAGGGACACTCCACTATCTCATGACTCACCCTCTCAACCCTCTTTTAACCTTGAAGTTCTAACTCTAATGGAGACCTCTCTCACATCAAAGTAACAAATCATGCAAATCCAATCAACCACAAGGATTAATTAAACAAGCAAGCAATGAGAATACAAGATTAAAACTTAATCAAACTCGGATTAAAAAAAGAAACACTGAGAAAAATCCACAAAAAGATGAGAATCCTAGGGTTCACAAGCCCAAATACCCTCTAGGGTTTTAGCTCTCCATGGAGCAACATACAAAAACACACCATCAATGAATGAAAGTACATTAAAAACCATAGAAATAAACCCCTTATATATGAGCGATGGCTTTGATGGAGAGCTTCGACGTCTTGAAGGACCCACTCCGAAGCTAGGTTCACCGGTGGCTTCCTTGATGCTATGACGGAGGAGGAATCGATCAAAGTTGGTGACGAAGCGCCTTCAAAGCCGCAAAGACCTCTTCTCCAAAGCCTAGCCGTTTCACCGCTCAAGAGGCGCACAAAAGATGAGAAAGAATAGGGCAAAACGGCTATTTATAGGCCTTAGATCGCGCTCATCACATGCTCTCACGCGCCCGTGGGCTGGATTTTTCCACGCGGGCGCGTGAATGCAATTTTGTTACAGATCTACTACGGTGAAATTACTACGATCTTTTCACAAAAACGCGATCCAAACACTCTTCTCTTAAGGCCACATATCCGGGCACTACGTCCATGTGGTAGGCTATAAAAACTTTTTCTTCATCGACGTATCTTTGAGAGGTCTTGCAATCTTCACAAAAGAGAAGGAATATGAAGATGTGGCTGCCTTTGTGCCCTTCCAAATAGTGAATTGACTTGAATCTTCTTGGAAGTTGGCACATATCTCCACGCTTATGAACCGCTCTCGTGTCTTGATCCTTGAATTGAATAAGAACTCCCAACATTGTGTCTTTATAGCCTATCTTTGGTTCCTTTTTACTCTTCAAGGCATTCACAACCTATATGCATAAAAGAACACCAAATACACAATATGAGACATAAACCACAGTAAAAATGATGCTCAATGCATGTAAAACATATATAAAAATATGTCTACTCAAGCACTTATCAACAAGCCAACTAATTAATCTTAATTCTTGTCACCCCCTGAGCCTGGTGCCCTGTACAAATGACTGTATACCGATGAAGTTAAACTCCAGTATACATGCAAGGCCTCAAAACCAGTTTTAAATCATACTATAGTGACCAAAATAGCATGCTTCGAAATTACAAATTATTCAATAATAAAAATGAAATCCAAGGTCTACAAAAGATCAAAAGATAAGAGCTTATTCGAACTAAACTAAGAATCCCAAGACTTGATATCCTAATAAGTGTATAATTGCACATGATTTTATGCTATTTTATACACTTAATTGTCATGTATTAGAGTATTTATTTGGAAAATGATGTTAAGCATGTTAAAAAATATAATTTCAGGTGACGGGTAGTGCATAATGAGGAGAGAGTCAAAAGAAGCAATTTTTAGCCATAACAAATAAGATAGAGTTCTCTCGACATCAACAGCAAAAGAATAGGCCAGACATAACACCTTACAGTCTCCTTACAGTCAGACTTACAATCGTAAGACTCATGCGAGAAATCTTGTGAGCATGCTTACTGTCTCATCTAGAGGGACTTGTGAGCAGGACTTACGCACGTATGTTGAACTGTAAGAGCCATCCAGAGGAGCTTATTGTGTGTAGTATACTCTCATAAAGAAGATTGCAAGAGCCATCATGTGAATTTTATGTTCCAACCCTTACTTATGTAAGTTGGACTATAACAACAAGACAAAAAACCTTACAATAGAGCTTACGATTATAAGATGCCCATAAGGCACACGACTCATCATCTCTAGCTCCTTATGACCTTGTTCTTATACGCCTGCAAGTAGCTCGTAAGTGGTTTGGTATAAAAGGTTCTGTTGAGAGTTTTTGAAAAAAAAAACTTTGACGACCATACAAGAGTAGAAAGAAAGAGATTTTCTCAAAGTTTTCTATAGAAATTTGGTAAGGCAGAGAGGCTCATCCACCATCTAGGATGCTATTGGAGCTAATAAGTGTACATGTATGTGTTATTTAATATTATTTAGTACATTTATTCGATTCGTATTAGAGTATTCTTATGGAAGATGATGGTTAACATGGTAAAAATTGTGTTCTTAGGTATCGAGCAGTGCTCAAATATAAGAGAGAGAGAGAGAGAGAGAGAGAGAGAGAGAGAGAGAGAGAGCGTAAAAATAAGCAATTAAGAGCCAACACGAGGAAGATGGAGATCTCTCCACACCAACAACTGAAGGTCAAGCCGGACAGAACCACATACGAGCATCTTACGACCATGTTTAAGCCCGGAAGCCTCAAGCAGAGAACCTTGCAGGTATGTTTATGCTCGTAAGGTGGAGTGTAAGGATCAATAGAGGGAATTACGAGCAGGACTTACATCTGTAGGTTAGATCGTTAGGACTGTCCAAAGGAGTTTACAATGAGCAACATACTCCTGTAAGAGTGGTCACATACTTAATCAAGAGAAGATTATGGCCCAGCTCTTACGTCCGTAAGACAGGCTGTAATACCATGATGGAAAACCTTACAGGTGGGACTTACAACTGTAAGGTGTCCTTAAGGCACTCGACCCATCATTTATAGCTTCTTACGGCCTAGTTCTTATGCCCATAAGCAGCCCGTAAGTGGGCAAGTATAAAAGATTCCGACGAGGGTTTTGAAATCATCTTTTGAAGGGCAAGTTTGGGAAAGAAGGAGGAGTTTTCTCTAGATCTCTGAGGGTAAATCATCAAGGAGAAGAGGATTGCCCACCTGGAAGGAAAAGGATTAAAGTCATCAATGAGCACCATAGAGGCGATCTAAGAAGAAAAGGGGAAAGTTCTTCGGAAATCGTAAAGAGGCACATTTGAAATGGGGGTTTTAATGCTTTCAATGCTTTCTTGTTATCTCTTGTGAATTGTGGGATTGTTCTCTCTTGATGCAGAACTAATTTTGTAGGTGTTTGGGCAAAGATGAACTCTAGGGTTAGATTTGATTGACATTGGTTTCATGATTTACATTGATTTCTAATTACAATCCTTTACTTTTGAATTTAATCAAGTGTTCTTATTGCCTTGAATGCTATTAAGGTAAAAGCCCTAGTTTCATGTTTGATGTGCTATAATAGGGGCACGAGTGTATGTGCCAATCGCGTAATAGTAGTGTGGGTAAATCAGAGTGTCGGTCCACATGGAAGAAAATAAATAATAGTAATAGCCTTGATTCAGAAAAATAACCTAATTAATGAAGTGATGCGTGTGTAAGCAAAGAAAGCAAAAATAAGAAATACTGTAAGAAAAGGAGAGAAACTAAGGGAAGAAAGGATATCAAGGAATAGCATCTCTCTAGGGTTATAAAGTACAAGACAAAGGTTGTCTCAGTATGCAATCCTATTTGAACTGAGAGGTTTCTAGAAATTATACTATACCCCAATTTCTCATGTGAAGAGTAAATGAATAAGAGAAGAGCTGATAGAAACATCCAGATAATTGTATTAACACTCTATGAAACCTCATTGTGATTTAATGATGATCTCTTGAGTAGACAATCTCGCTCAAAGAAAGAGATTACCCCTTAATCTTAATATAGAGCAAAGATGCAATTTCTCCTAAAATCTAGTTCACATGATTGCAAAGAGTACAGAGATTATCATTAATTCACTTGGGTGTATTGACGGAGATGGAGTCTCCAAAGTACCCTACACCCAGGCTTACTCACAATTCCCTCTAATTATGGCATGCCTATGCTAGGTGGGTATTTCTACTCATCACAAAGCACATCAAGTACGATATCTAGGGCCTTCGCCTCGTTAGCAACTAAGTATTTGATGAGTGCATTTCATATAGATTTTTTAATACCATTTTCATGTATCCGTCTTGTCTTTAAGCATTTATTTGTTGTGATTCAATGCTACTATGTGTATTATTGTGTAATTATCCAGGAAAATAGGTTTTTTTGTGCAAAAGAACAGGATTCGACACAAATACATTGTGGAAAAAAAGGTCAAAACATAGTGTTTCAAGTGAAGCACTGTCTAAGCATGGGTGTGCTCTCTCCCTGTGAAAATCTCTGGAATTCCTCATCAAGCGAAGCACTAGCACGGCAGTAAAACACTGCACCAAAAAAACACTATAGCTGAGTCTTTCATGGCTACTATTTTTTTTTTCCTTAGCCTTGTATTGATTTGTAAAACTCTGAGGGGCTAACCATTCTTGATACACCGTATATATGAACTTCGATTTTTATGTGTTATGTTGATTTACTTGTGTTTAATGTCTATGGAGTTCTGATGCATTATGTGTTTATTCATGTGTTGGATAACTTTTCGTGATTGATTTACGTAGCTGTTTGTATAAAACTTGGCATGTGTGGATTACCGTAGTTGTGATTGCCTTATGTAGTTGCAAAACTTCATGTGTATGAAGCCCATAGATACACTTGGAAAACTTGCCATATTTGATAGCCGTAGATGCAACATTGCTTTTGAGCACCCGCAAGGATATTAGGACATACGTGGTAGTCATTAGAAGCAAGCTCATACACATTTCTCTAGGGGATTAGTCTAGGTATTGCTCTATCTTTGTGTTTCTCACCTAGTTCATTTCCAGCCCTTACCTATCATCCTTCCCCCTTTTAGGTTATTTAGTTGTCATCTTTACCATGAACTAGTGATCTAGCTAGAGATTAGAAGATCAATTAGTATTAGGAGTCCAGTCCACGTGGTTCGACAATCCTACCACTTATGAGGTACCATTTTATTACTTGTAATAATCCGTATACTTAAGGAGAGTTCATCATGTTTTTGGCACCATTGGTAGGGACTAGAAACTCTTAGGAACATTAGGATTCTAGTGATGTAGCCATTTATTTCATTTGTATATTTTTATTTTGCTTTTATTTTTGTTTTATTTTCTAATTTTTCTGATTCTTATTTTATTTCAAGCAGATCGAGATGAATTGCTTACAACCATGGAAAATTGTACATGTCATCATTTGATTATCATCCAAGTTACTCCCAATCATAGCAAGGTTTAGTTGATCTAATATCACAACTCACACATTTTAGCCACATCAACAACACCTAGGGTTATTATAATGCTTTCAGTTTAGAAGAGACAGTTAAATTTTCATGATCAATCAATACAGTGTCAGTGCACAACTAGTTTGGGTGATGTGATACCCCCAACAACCCAAGAAGAACAAAGTTTGATAGATCTACTAATATACCACACACAATGCAACAATAAAAGGGTACATCAATTTGAAGATGTCTGACCCAGTGTCTAAGTAGATCTAATATGGTTTTCCAGCTTTAGCATTAAAACTCATGTAGTCTATGAAGCACCTCCACTCCCAACTCAAGTTTCTTCAATTCCATCTTAGATAAAGTCTACAATGGGAAGTTGGGAGTTTTTAAGACAAAAGGCTGCTACAAGTTGGGTGGAACCTATACCAGAATTTTCTGTTTTAGCTGAATATCAACATGAGGAACGATTTACTAGCAATGTTGAAGAAGTTGGTATGGTTATTTTTAATGATTTCTAAGAAAGGATCTTCCTTCTGAGCTTATCGTTTATTTTCAGTTGTTTCAAGTTGTATTTTATTTTTCAGATCTTTATAGACTCAAGTTATTTTGTTTTTGTTTAGCTTCACTAAACCCCCTTGTGTATACGTGCAGATGGTCTTGTGAGTCTGGAATGTGAGGAATAGTCATGGACACCGTCAATGTGGTATTCACAACGCGTTAAAACTCAACACATGTTTTTGTTAAAACTCAACTCTCAATGAAATTAGCTCCATCAAACGTACCATTAGGAGTTCAAGGGAGTATTGTTTCAATTGCCCATCTCCACATATGTTTTTGATTGTTATATTTCTTTGTTGTGCTTACATGCGTACAATGAGGGCAATGTACATCTTAAGTGTGGGGAGGCGTTAACATTACACATGTTCTATACTTATGCTTTCACTGTTCATGCTCATGTAGCCAATGGCGGTTCACCTTAATTGCAATGGTTGTATTCTTAAGTTTAGGAGAATTTTTAACATTGGATGTTCTCATGCTCTAGTTTTACTTGAACTTTTAGGATTTTTTCCCGATTGACACTTGTTGCACTACTCACTCATTAAACCTTGTGGAAACTCAACTTCGACATTTAAGGGTCTGTTTTAGTTTGTTTTTGTTTTAATTTCTTTAAAAAAGAAATGGATGAATGAAAAGAAAAAAAAAAGAAAAAAATATGTGTTTTTTTGTTTTGTGCACTGGGGGTGGAAAGAGCTACCACCTATGAAGTATGAAGCTACTCTCATAAGTCAGATACTAGTTATGCCCTAATCAGAGAAAGAGCTATCTCATGGGATGAGTGAAAGCTATTACCCCGGTAGAAAGAGCTACCACCTCGAAAGTGTGAAAGCCACCTTGGCGGCTATCTAGGAAAGGGCTACCTTAGAGGATGTGTGAAGCTACTACCTTCTCTTTCTTTTTGTACATAAATAAGTCCCTCTCAATAAGAGTTTTGAGGAGTATATGTTGGGTTGACTTGAGTGAGTTTACACACACTATACAATATTGTGTTTGTTGTCATTTTTTATACAAGTTTTTAGCTAGAGCATTGATTTTTCTTATTCGATGTTTGAATTTTTCCTTACTTGTAGAATGCCTCTTTCGCATGCTTTTGGAGAACCTAAGGCCAAGCACTTACAATTTTTCTTCGTATATGCTTGAATGTTTATTTTTGATTGAGGACAAGCAAAAGCTTAAGTGTGGGGAAGTTTGATAAGTGCTTGTGTATAAGAAATACGAAGTATTCTTTTTTCTTACATTGAGCATCACTTTTATCAGATTTTATCGCTTATGCATGTTTGTTTATGTTCTTTTATGCATATAGGTTTGTGAAAACAAAGTTGAATGAAAGAAAGTAAAAGTATATTGTGGGTGCAATTATTGATGAAGTTCTTGGGTTGAACAATGGTGAAGACATAAGTTATGCCCATAGACATGTGGGTGTGTACCAACCTCCATTGTGCTAAAGATAACGCACAAAGTGGAGGGGTACAAAGGCAGTCACACTGATATGTTCCGACTTGTGCAAACATTAGCAAGGGCTTTGTCAATGTGGTTTCATTAAAGACACGATCTACCGCATGGATGTGTGCCCATTCATGTGGTCGCGATGAAAAGAGTGGATTCGAGAGCATTTCGTCAAAGCACTATAGCAAAAATATTGTAGTAAAATTATTGTAGCAGTTAATGTTTACAACGCACAGGAAATGAAGACCTGGAAATTCACATGGGCGTATCGAATTTCCACATGCCCGTGTGGATGCCTGATTCCAGCCCCTATAAGTACTGCATTTTGAGAGTTATTGAAGGATCTTTTCCCAATCTTTTGTCCATCTTTTGAGGCGCTCGCGGCTAGGGTTTGCAGAGGCTTTGTCTAGGTATTTGGGGTGGTTTTACGGTCTTCCACATCGTGTTCCTTTGGAGGAGAGTTATTGGGGAGCTTTCATCAGCACCGATTCGGTGAGGTGTGCCCTAGGGCTGACAAGGGAACCTTTGGAGAAGACGAGGCGGCTCCACAAGACCATCGATACGGACTACAAGGGGCTTTTACCTATAGATTGCATGCTTTTACTTTCAATTTTATTTTTGATTGTGTATTGCTCCATAGAGAGATAAACCCCTAGTGTGTGCTTGGACTTGTAAACTCTAGGATGATTTTATTTCATTGACCATTATTATGATTCTTTAATTGATGTTTTAATTGAGTTCCATCATTGAATGCTTGTTGTATTGATTTTTCCTTAGAGTGACACTAGGGTTGAGAATCCATCTTGGTATTCCTTGTGGATGAGTGACATTCCATTAGGATTAGACAAAGCAAGGTTGGAGAGGGTTGAGAGGGTGAGTTGAGAGGTAGCGGAACCTTCTCTTTCCCTTTCAATGTGGTTTATCCTACCTCCATATTCCAAGAGTTCTTTGCGGTCATGATAGAGTGAAGTGATAAGATAAAAACTCCACTAGTGCTTTGTTGTGCAAGGAACAGAGTAAAGTGTTGAAGTAATCCTTAGTGCTTGGGCTTAATCGTGACTAAGGGTCTTTCTCCTGGACCAAAAGGTTAGATCTATTTTAGTGAATAGGGTTTACCACTTGGAGTCCCTAGAGTTTTATGTAAGGTTAGTCACGGTTGACCTTAGATTTCGAACCGTGTGTCTTTGGATGTCCACGACTCATTAAGCATCAGTTAGGAAGCATAATGATTAGTCTTGCACTTGAAACAATAGTCCTAGGGTGAGCAATGTCCGGGTGCCCCATCTCTCTATTGATTACCTCTCCTTATCCCTATTGCACTTTTGTTCCTTTCTTTACTTTATTTTGCATTGATATTGTTCACACAATTCCTCAATCCTTCTCACTATAGTTAAATAGCAATTCATGTCTTTCCAAGTACTATTCCATGTGGATACGACTACTCACTCACCGGGGTACTTTATTACTTCGACAAACCGTGCACTTGTGGTACACACATGCAAGGGGGTGTGTCACTCTTGCGGGAAAGCTTGCGCCCGCAAGCTTGCCACCTAAGGGGCCACTAACTTGCTTATTTGCAAGTTTACGGGCGCAAGCTTGCCTGTAAAGCCTCACTGACTTGCATATGGGCTTCTTCACAGTCAATATACGGGCATTTTCTAGTTTTCTTCAAGTTCTCCTCCTAATAATCACAAAATCAATCAAAACAAAGCTGAATTTACAACAAAAACAATCAAGAATTCAACCTTAATGCACTAAGATGATAAACAACTCAAAGGCTTCACAACTTTCAAGCATTAGCACGAGTAAAAGAATTAAAAAAAAACAATGGAAAATACTACTACAACAAAATCATAACTAGACAACACTAACTATTAAACACCCAAAGAATACAAAAACATGAATGCAATAAATTTAAAAGCTTGGGTTGCCTCCCAAGAAGTGTTTGTTTAAAATCATTAGCTCAACGTACCTTGTGTTACCTTCATGGTAAGATGAATGGGGGAGATATACCTCCAACTTTTGGTGTGTTAGCACACGGGAAATTCATTAAGAGACATGAAAAAAATTCGAAACTTAACTTGGTACTCCAAGTATAATCGGTCTACCTCTTAAGATGGCAACATAGTGATGCTCATGCTCTTCTTTAATTTTTCATTTATTTTCCTCCACATCATTTTGAAAGTATTTCTTTTCTTGCCATACGATAACAAATCACTCTCTACTTGGTTCACTTGTTGTTTCAGTGGAGAAGTAGAGATTTGTTCTTTGACTTCCTTGACTTTTATCTCTTCCAAGTACTCATCCAAAGGGTTTAATGCCAAGACCTCTTGCACACAATCAGAAATAATCAAATAAGTTTCATCGGTGAAATATAAAGAGTAATCATGGTCTAGTGTATGCTTCATAGCTTCTGGAAGAGTGAAACCACTTGTTCTTCCCATACTCTCAACGTCATCTTTCCTCCCATTACATCAATCAAAGCACCAAAAGTGTTAAGGAATGGATGCCCAAGGATCAAAGAGACTTTGACATCATCGTCCACATCTATGATCAAGAAGTCTACCAAAATAATGAACTTATCAACTTTCATGAGCACATCCTCAACCACTCTTGGGGTTTTCTCACTAAACGATTTGCTAGCTGTAGGGCCATACTTGTAGGCCTCAGATCCTCTAACCCTAGCTTTCGGAACAAGTTGTAGGGCATCACATTTATACTAGCCCCTGAGTTTGCTATAACGTTCTCTTGCATTCCTTCCCCGATCACACCAGGGATGATAAAATTACTAGGATTAGTCAATTTTTTCAGCAATTTCTTTTAAATAACTGCAGAGCAATTCCCTGAAAGAGTCACAGTTTCCAGGTCTTCTAATTTCCTCTTATTGGTTAGGAGATCTTTCATGAACTTTGTATACTTGGGCATTTGTGAAAGAGCTTCAACAAGGGGAATGTTTATATGAAGCTGCTTGAAGTGTTAAGGAACTTCTTCAATTGAGAATCTTCTTTATCTTGTTTAAGTCCTGTCGGGTATGGCAATGAAGGCTTGTATTCAAGGACCTTTGAAGTTGGAGGTTAGGGACAAGTTTCATCTTGCTCTGTCCCACTCTTTTCACTCACATTTTTAGTTCGGCTAGGGTTTTCCTAAATGGCTACCCTCTCATTTGAAGCACTTGGGCCCTCCTTAGCCCTTACCTCCAATTGCTTCCCGCTCCTTAGTGTAACGGCTTTCAAGTGTTCCCGAGGCTTATTTTCAGTGTTGCTTGGTAAGCTACCCAGGGAACATTCAGAAGTAACCTTAGCAAGCTGTCCAACTTGGTTTTCAAGAGATTGAATGGAAGCTTGGAGATTTCTCAACACTGTGCCAAACTTATCAAGCCGTGTGTTTACACTTAGAAACTTTGCTTTTGTGTTGATCATGAATTTGGATACAACATCTTCAGTGGTGTACTTTCTCTCTCTTATTGTGGAGGAGCTTGATACTGATTCTTTGATGTAGTGGAGGCCTATGTTGTGGTTAGCCTTGATTCCAAGAAAGATTTGGGTGGTTCCTCCACCCCGAGTTATAGGTGTTACCATAAGGATTTTCTGGTCCTCTTAGTCCACCACTGACATAGTCTACAGTCTCAACTGGTGTCGGAGAAGTAACAAGAATGGGGCATTGAATTGTTGTGTTCCCAGCACCACATGTCTCACATGACATAACTGCTCTAGAATTTGTGCTTGAACCCATCAAGAACTGATCCATTCTTTTTTCCAGTACATCAACCTTTGCAGCAAGAGCAGTGTTATCATTCACTTCATAAATAATCACCGCCCTTGGTGCCTTCTGTCATGTGCTCCAATGAAACTCATTATTTTCCATCTCTTCAATGAGTTTCTCGGCATCTTCGGGGTACTTATTGCTCAAAGAACCACCTGCTCGGGTGATAAGTGCTTGTGTATAAAAACATATGAAATATACTTTTCTTACATCGAGCATCACTTTTATCAGATTTTATAGCTCAATCATGTGTATTTGTGTTCTTTTGTACAATTAAGCTTGTACAGACAAGTTTGGAAGGAAGGAAGTAAAAGTAGATCATGAATGTGATTGTTGATGGAATTTTTATGACAAACAAGGGTCAAGGCACAAGATGTGATTATAGACATGTGGGTGTGTGCCAACCTCCAAAATGCTCAAGCGAATGTACAAATTGGAAGGGCATAAAGGCAGTCACACTCATGTGTTACAACTTGTGTAACATTTCCAAGAGCTTCATCAATGTGGTTTAATTGAAGATACAACATGATCTACCTCATGTATGTGTGCCCAAACATGCGGCCTCGATGAAGAAAATGAATTCTGGAGTGTTTTGGCAAAGCACTATAGTAGTTATTGACACAAAACACTGTAGCAAAATCCCTATAGTAGTTACTATTTACAGCGGGTAGGAAAATGAAACCTGGAAATCCACACTGCCGTGTGGAAATTCCACACGCCCGTGTGGGTGCCCGATTTCAGCCATATAAATACCGCTTTGAGAGTTTTATTTCGGGATCATCTTTTGGCTTTCTTTTGGGGAAAGCCCGGATAGGGTTTGAAGAGGCTTTTGCTGGGTTTTAGAAGCGGTTCTAAGGCATTCGACATCGATTCCCTTTAGAGGAGAGCTATTGGGGAAGATTTCATCTGCATCGATTCACTCTAGCTAAATAGCAATACCTTATGCTTCTGAACAACTATTCCCTGTGGATTCGACTACCACTCACAGGGGTATTTTATTACTTTGATGACCCGTGGACATGCGATACACACAAGCAACGGGTGTGTTAAGTTTTTGGCGCCGTTGTTGGAAAATAGGTGTTTTAGAAGCATTTGCACTTTGCTATTTTAGCTATTCATCATTTGTTCTATTTCATACTTTCTTATTCTTCCATCATTTTAATTTGTCTTCTTCCTTTGATTGCAGAGAAGATGATCAACACAACTGAATTATTTGATATGATCACGGGAATGGTGAATGACATAGAAGAGAAGATGCAGTTTTTTGCAATACAATCCAGTTCATACTATTTCATGCAAGAGCAACCCATGATTAGCTAATATGCGAAAGAATCAGTTATTGATCACATCAATGATGCTCATGATCAGAATTGTGAACTAGTCAGTATTTTAGATCATTTGGAAAAGTCGGCACTATCCTCTACGAGCTATCATCAGCTATCATCTAGAAGGAAGTTTGGAAAGGGTACTTGCTCAGTTCAACTCCTTTTATCAAGATCAAAGGCATGAAATTTTTTTGTTGGGGGTTGCAAGTGTAGCCAACAAAACTTGTAAGATAGAAAATGTGGAGATTATTGAAGATCATTCAGATCCACAAGCGTAAGAAAGCAATTTCGAAAATGTCCTTGAGCAAGATTCAGAGCAGTTCGAGGAGATTGATAAACTAAAGAAGAATAGATTGTGACCATCCATTGAAGAGCTACCTGATTTGGAACTCAAGGTGTTACCTGAACACTTGTAATTTGCTTTTTTAGTAGAAGGGTTAAAGTTCCCTATCATTGTAGCTTCAAGTCTCTCCACAGATCAGAGAGACAAGCTTATGAACATGTTAAAGAGGCATAAGTCTGCTATTGCTTGGAAGTTTTCTGATATAAAGGTTATCAATCTTTCATTTGGCACACATAAAATCCTAATGGAGGATAATTACAAATATGTAATTCAACCATAGAGAAGACTGAACCCGAACATGAAAGAAGTTGTCAAAGCAGATGTTGTAAAACTGTTGGATGCAGGAATTATTTATCCCATCTCCGATAGCGCTTAGGTGAGCCTGAATCAAGCAGCTCCGAAGAAAGGGGGGATGACGGTGGTGAAAATTGAAAATAATGAATTAATTCCTACTAGAACAGTTACAAGTTGGCGTGTCTGCATTGACTACAGGAGGTTAAATGATGCAACTTGAAAGGATCATTTTCCGTTGATGTTTATTGATCAGGTGTTGGAGCGATTAGCTGGGCATCAGTTTTATTGCTTCCTTGATGGTATGGCAGGATATTTTTAGACTCCTATCGCCTAAGAAGACCAAGAGAAGACAGGATTTACTTGTCCCTGTGGTTGGTTATAGAAGAATGCTTTTCGGATTGCACTGGTGTTCATTCCAACATTGCATGACTGCTATTAATAATGATCTCCTAGAGGATATCATTGAGGTGTTCATGGACGACTTCTCAGTGTTTAGAGATTCCTTCAACATTTGTTTAAAAAATTTGGAAAGAGTGTTGGTGAGATGTGAGGAGACAAATCTTATTCTTAATTGGGAAAAGTGTCAATTCATGGTGCAAAAAGGCATTGTCCTTGGTCACAAGATTTCCCAAATGGGGATGGAAGTAGACAAGGAAAAGATTGAAATCATAGATAAACTTCCTCCACCAACAAATGTGAAAGAAGTTCATAGCTTCTTGGGGCATGGGGGGTTCTACAGCCGGTTCATCAAATCAACCATTTACAAAACTCCTCGAAAAGGATGCTCCTTTTGATTTTAGAAATGATAATCTGGTTGCTTTTAATCTGTTAAAAGAGAAATTAGTTCAATCACCAGTTCTGATCACACCAGATTAGAATGAACCATTCGAGCTCATGTGCAATGCGAGTGATTATGCTATAGGAGTAGTGTTGGGGCAGAGGAAGGATAAACAGTTCCAACCAATATATTATGCGAGTAAAACTCTCACAAGTGCTCAAGAGAATTACACTACCACAGAGAAAGAGTTATTAGTAGTCGTGTTTCCTTTTGACAATTTCAGGTCGTATCTCATTTTGTCTAGGGTCACTGTATTTACAGATCACTCAGCATTTGTTATCTCATGAACAAAGCTGATGCTAAACAAGTGTTGATACAATGGATGCGACTTTTGCAAGAGCTTGACATGGAGATAAAAGACAAGAGAGGTACTAAAAATGTGGTTGCAGACAATTTGTCTTGGTTAGAGGATTGTGAAGGACAAGAGCCATCAAGCAAAGAAATTAATGATTTCTTTCCCGAGAAACATTTATATTCAATCTAGTGTTCGGCATCAAGTAACACTCTATGGTTCGCGGATTTTGTAAATTATTTATTAGGGAAAGTTCTTAAGCAAGGACTCATATTCTAACAAAAGAAAAAGTTCTTCAGTGATCTAAAGAATTATTTTTGGGATGATCCATTTCTGTTTCGCATATGTATGGATCATGTGGTCCAGAGATGTGTATCACAAGAAGAAGGATGGGACATCATTGCACATTGTTATTCAGGACTTGTTGGAGGACATTTTGCTTCAAGTAGAACTGCTGAGAAGGCCTTGGCTGCTGGATTTTACTGGCCGACTTTGTTTCAGGATGCACACCAGTTTGTTCATCGACATGACAATTGTCAAAGAGTAGGAAATTTTTCTCGGCGGGATGAAATGCCTTAGAATCCAATGTAATTTTGTGACATATTTGATGTATGGGTGATAAGGGCTTGTGTATAATTAATACCAAGTATACTTTTCTTATATTAAGCATCACTTTTATTATATTTTGTAGGTCATTCGTGTGTATTTATGTTCTTTTGTGCATTTAGGGTTGTGGAGACAAGTTTAGAAGAAAGGAAGCAAAAGTAGATCGTGATGACAAGTTTGGATCGAACAAGGGTCAAGGCACAAGTTGTGCTCATAGACATGTGGGTGTTTGCCAACCTCTATTATACTCAAGTGAATACACAAAGTTGAAGGGCACAAAGGCAGTCACACTTATATGTTCCGACTTGTGCAATATTGTTAAGAGCTTCCTCAATGTGGTTTAATTGAAGATGCGATGTGATATACTGCATGGATTTGTGCCCAATTATGCGGCCTTGATGAAGAAAGTGAATTTGGGAGTATTTCGGCAAAGCACTATAACAATTATTGTAGTTAAATTGCCATAGCAAAATCACTATAGCGATTATTGTTCACAGCACACTAGAAAAGCATCCTGAAAATCGACACGAAAGTGTGGAAATTCCACACACTCGTGTGGATGCCCGATTTCAGCCCTATAAATACCACTTTGAGATTTTTACTTGGGGATCTTCTTCCTATCTTTGACCTATCTTTTGCGGCAAAGGCGGCTAAGGTTTTGAGAGACTTTTGCTGGGTTTTACGAGCGGTTCTACGGCATTCGACATTGATTGGAGGAGAGCTATTGGGGGAGCTTTCGTCAGAATTGATTCGGTGAGGTGTTCCCTAGGTTTGACAAGGGAGTCCTTGGGGAAGACGAGGTGGCTCCTCAAGACCATCGATATGGACAATGATAAGTGCTTGTGTATTAGTAATACGAAGTATTCTTTTTCTTATGATGAGCCTTACTTTTATCATATTTTAGAGCTAATACATGTGTATTTATGAACTTTCGTGCATGAAGGGTTGTGAAGCCAAATATGAAAGAAAAAGCCAAAGTAGATTGCAATTATACTTTGTTGATGAAGTCTTGGAGTGAACAAATGTGAAGACACAAGTTGTGATCGAAGATACATGAATGTGTGCCAACCTCCATGCGCTCAAGCAATTACATGGTTTGGAGTGGCACAAAAGCAGTCACATTTGCGTATTCTGACTTATACAATGTTAGAAAGATCTTCACCAATATGGCATTTTATTGAAGAAGCGATGCGATCTACAGCATAGACGTGTGCTTCTTTATGTTGCCTCAATGAAAAGTGTGGATTCGGGAGTATTTTGGCGGAGTACTGTAGTAGGTACTGTAGCAAATCACTATAGTAGTTACTGTTTAAATCCCGCAGAAAATCAGATATCAAGAAATCTACATGGGCTTGTGGAAATTCCACACGCCCTTGTGGATGGCTGATTACAGGCTTTTATAAAGCCGTGACTTATACCAATTTGGGCATCCATCTTTCATCCTTTCTTCTATCTTTCCTCCATCTTTTGAGAGGCTGGTGGCTAGGGTTTAGAGAGGCTTTGGCAAGGCTTTTGGAGTGGTTCTATGGCTTTGACACCACTTTCTCTTGGAAGATAGTTATTGGGGGAGCTTTTATTGGCACCGATCCCGCAATGTGTGTCCTAGGCTTGACAAGGGGACCTTTGGAGAGGATGAGGCTACTCCACAAGACCATTGACATGAATACCGAGGAGGTTTTCCTATGGATTACATGTTTTTACATTCGATTTCATTATTGATTGCATCTTGCTCCATGGAGAGCTAAACCTCCTAGTGGGTGCTTGGACTTGTAAAGCCTAGGATGTTTTTGTTTTATTGACTTTTTATTATGCTTTCCTTATTGATGTCTTTAATTGAGTTCCAATCTTGGATATGATAAGTGTCTAAATGTAGGTGTTTTCTTATATATATCGTATTCAATTTGCATGTATTTTATGAGGTTTGATGCCAGTTTTGCTCTTAATCATCTACTATTTACTTTGTAGGGCATAACAGAGCCATGGAGAAAAAAAAGATATCATTTAGGCGAAAAGAGAAGAAAAACTGCAATTCCATACCACCCACATACCACCTAGTATGGGGGCTGTATGCACACCGTATGGAGCGTGAATCTAAATTATTTGAGTGCTATACGACTCGCATATGACCCCTATACCACTCGTGTTCCATGAGGGGTATAAAAGTTGACTTTTATGGCAGAACAAGGGGCTTTTTCTGGACATTTTTGAGAGACTACTTAAGAGGCTTTGTGCGACCTTGGGAAGGAGAAGAAATGCAAGGAAGCTAGGATATCATTCAAGGCCAAGGTCCAAGACTCTCAAGGCAAGAAGGCAACATCATTCAAGGGAAGATCTACCACGATTCGAAGGAAGGAGACCCGCGGCTAGAGGAAGCATCATTTGGCACTCCTTTGGCGGGGAAAGTGTCATTCAACACATTCTCTACCTCCTCCTCTACCATTTCATCTAGGGATTGTCATTTATGCTTTTGTTTCATATTTTGCTTGATTGTATTGCTTGTTGTGGGATGATGACACACTAGACCAACAAGGCCACCGAGTGTTGGTGAGCCTTGGTTTGGGGGTTATCATGTATTTTTGGATGATTACTTGTTAATTCCATGCTTGCGTAATTTTGAGATTTAATCCATTGTTTCCATGCTAAGTGCTACACTAAGGAGAAATCCGTAGCTCTTTTATGAGTGATGCATGTAGATGTAACTTGCTGACATGTCCGAATATGCGTGTACACCGCAAGTGGACGGGTGTCGAAGTAATAATCCCAGATGAGTGGATATCGTATCCACAGTGAGTAAGGAATAAAGACACTTAAATTGTTTCTTAACTAATGTGAAAGATGAATAGTGATATGTGTGACAAGATTCAATTCTCAAGAGTAAAAACAACAAGAAAGAGAGCACAAGTAAAGGAGAAGGTAAGGCAATCCATAAAGATGGGGTACCCTGGTATTGTTCCGCCTAGGACAATCGTTTCAAGTGCAAGAAACCTCTATTATGATTCCTAATTAATGCAATAATGAGTCGTGGAAATCCTTAATTGCATAGTCCCAAATCTAAGGTCAACCATGCTTAACTCTATACATGTCCCGGAGGAGAAATCGAACAATCTCAACACCTCGCACTCGTATAGAATTGCAATGAGCTCTAGGGAATCCGAATGATAAACACTATTCCTAGATGCTAAAATCACTTCAATGCTTCACTCCGTTGCACTCGCAACTAAGCCCCACCGGAAGGTTATCCCTTAGTCCATTCACTCTACTATGACCGCAAAGAACTCTTGGAACGTGGAGATAGGATAGATCATACCGGAGGGGAAAGGGGACGCTATGCTACCTCTCGACTCACCCTCTCAACCCTCTCCAATCTAACTTTGCCTAACTCTCATGGGGTGTCACTCACTCATAAGAGTTACCAAGAAGAACTCTCAACCCTAGTGTCATTCTAGGGAAGTATTCATACAATCAAGCATACAAGATTGGAACTCACAATAAACATCAATTAATTGAAAGCATAATAAAGAGATTCAATGAAACGAATACATCCTAGTGTTCACAAATACCCAAGTACCCACTAGGGGTTTAGCTCTCCATGGAGCTACATACAATCAATGAAATTGAATGTAAAAACAAAGCATCCATAGAAAACCCCCTCGTTAGTCATGGCTATGGTCTTGTGGAGATTCCTCTACTCGTCGCAAGGGTCCCTTTGTCCAGCCTAGGATACACTTTGCCGAATCGGTGTTGACAAAAGCTCTCCCACTAATCTTCTTCCAAACGGTGCGCGATGTCAGAGTTGTAGAACCTCTCCAAAGCCCTAGCCAATATCTCTCAAAACCCTAGCTGCAGGCCTCTCTCAAGTTGGGGAAAAGATGGAGAAAATAATGCTGAAATTGGGGCTGAAATCAGCTTTTAAAGGGCTGGAATCAGGATTCCACACGCCCGTGTGGGCGCCCCTGTGGATATTTCACACGGCCGTGTGGAATTTCCACACGCCCGTGTGGATTCTTTGTTTTCCTATTTTCTTGGCCGGCTGTGAATAGTGTTGGTACAATATTCTTGCTACAGCTTTTCTACAGTACCCTACTATAATACCGGCCCAAAATACTCCCGAATCCCTGCTTTCATCGAGGTAACACAAACGGGCACACGTTTACATCATGGATCGCTTTGCTTCTTCAATAACGGACATGTTGGTGGAGATCTTGTTCTATATGCACAAGTCAGAATGCTTGAATGTGACTACCTTTGTGCCCCTCCAAATGGTTATACTAACTTCAATATGAGGAGGTTGGCACACATTCCCGCATCTTGAACCTGACCAGTGTCTTCGCGTTTGAACCTTAGCAAGATTTTCTCCAAATTGGTGCATTTGCGACCCACATTGGCTTCTTTTTTTTATATTCGGCCTCACAACCCTACCTGCATGAAAGTAACATAACTACACACATATGAGCGGTTAAACCTGAGAAAAGTAATGCTCAACATAAGGAAAGAACACTTCGTATTCTTATCGCACAAGCACTTGTCAAACTCCTCCATACTTAAGCTTTTGCTTATCCTCAAGCAAAAATTAAAACATTAAAGCACAGACAAAGGAAATATTGGAAGTCCTTGGCCTTAGGTTCACCAAAGCATACAAAGAGTGCATTCTATAAGTACGGGACATTTCAACACTAAATACGAAAATCAATGCTCAAGCTAAAAACTTGAATCAAAAAGGCGACAAACCCGAAATCATGTAAGTGTGTGAACTTACTCAAGTCAACCCAAAATATACTCCTCAAAGTTCTACGTATAAGGGACTTATTTATCTATAAAAGGTAACAAAGATTCAAAAAGAGTAGTAGCTTCACACATCCTCTAAAGTAGCCCTTTCCAAAGCGGCCGCTAAGGTGGCTTTCACACTTTCGAGGTGGTAGCTCTTTCCACCGGGGTGGTAGCTTTCACACATCCCATGAGATAGCTCTTTCTCTCATTAGGGCATAACTAGTATCCGACTTATGAGAGTAGCTTCATACATCATAGGTGGTAGCTCTTTCCACCCAACAAGCACAACTAAACAACAAAACTATTTTGTTCTTTCTTTTAATTTTTTAATCATTTTTTTAGAATTAACACAAGAAACAACTAAAACTAGTCCCTTATACATCAAACATGAGTTTGCAACAGGGTTTATAGGGTGAGTAGTGCAACAAGTGTCAATCGGGCAAAAATTCCTAGAAATTCAAGCAAAAAGTAGAGCATGAAAACATTCAATGTTAAAAAAATTTTTCCCCAAACTCAAGAATACAATCAATGCAACTAAGGTGAACCGCCATTGGCTATGTGAGCATGTATATCAATCAAAAACTAGCATAAAAGAGATGCGTGCGCTATGAAACTCCCCCACACACACACACTTAAGTTGTACATTATCCCTATTGTACACTTGCAAGCTCATTCATAATGTAACTCAATTAGATTCAGATGTGGGAGAATCAATCGAAACAATACTCCCTGACTCCTAGTGTTGCATTTGATAGGGCTAAGTCCTTGGGAGTGTTGTTCCAACTTGTCGTGAAGCTCACACGGCCAAGTGCCGAAACACCTTGGCCGTGCCCATGACAAAGTCTTAATTCCCATGATGACAAGACCATCTGCACGCATACACAAGGGGGTTCAATGAAGCTCAATAAAAACAAAAAAAACTCGAGTATATAAAAGATAAGACAATGAATACAACTCGAGATACAAAATGAAAAATAAACTCGGAAGGAGAGTCCTTTTACGAGTATACAAGTCCAAAAATATAATGCGGAAATAAAAAGGCGAGGAAAAATAAAAATCAAGTGTCGATGTCGCGCTCTGGATCCTCTGCTGCTGGTGGTGCTAGATCAAAGGGTGCTGGTGGAGCTGATTGGGACAGAGGAGTCCTCGGCCGCAGGACAAATGACGAACCGACGTCTCGCTCTAAGATCTGTTGTAAGGTGTTAAAATGTGATATGAACTCCGTATACTGTGCGTCCTGCGTAGCCCTAATATCGACAATCCCTGCTCGAGCCTCTCAAAGAGATCCTGGGCTCGAGATGGTGAAAACATGCACACGGGGGTGGATCATCTATCACCGGAGGTGCCTCGGTCTCCATAAGTGCTGACTGAGGCTCGGGGGAAGGCTCGTAAGCCTCGGCATCATCACCCTCCTCCTCAGCTTTCTCTGAGGTCAGTAGAACCAGAGCATAAACCCCTGTCTGAACCCTACGGACCATGCCCATCAATCTTATCTCCTCCAAGCTCAGGGGCACAGGTATACTCGTTTTCTCGGCCCCGCGAATCACGCCCAAGAAAGATATACCTATAGCTAATCTCGTAATGTATGGACCCGAGAAGATTGCTCCCAATCTGGCATACTGGCCCTGATGTCGAATGTACTTAGCGACGATGTAGCCTAGATGGATCGGTGTGCGCTGCATCATCGAATACAAGTACAAAAGCTCCTGTTGGCTCAGAACGCCTATGCTATCACCACGGCTATTCACCGACCTGCTCATGATGGTATGTAGATATCGGTACGCAGGTCAGGAAAGGCACGTGGCCTTGGATACCCCCGGCTCATATTGGCCCTGACCACATAATGCTCTGTATGCTCTCTGTCGGGTCAGAGCTCTAGGGTAATCCGTCGGTAACTGAGAGTACTCCTTAGTGTCTGTAAATGCCTCCTCGTATAAGCCGAACCGAACTGAAAACTACATAATACTCAGACTATAGTGATTGATGTCCAAGTGCTCTGAACTGAACTACGTCAAGGTCGTCGTATCTCGCATATGATCTATCAAACTCGATCTACGACAAAACCTCCAGTGTAAGCTCCTGGATAACTGGCTCTCTAATCGACAATAACTGCCTCTAACCACCTACTGAAATGAGATCCTTGACTTTATCAGCGAACTCATCCCCTTGATGCAAATCTCTTGATATACTCATGTCCAAGAACCGAGTTTGTACGAATCGAATTCTCGACAGACGCTCAAAATGAGCCTGATGCTCAGGGATAGTGAATCTCATGCTCTCGGACTCAGGGGATGACTCTCGCGGTCGCTTATCAGCTTACTTCTTTGACCTGGGTGCCATAGTCTACAAAAATTGAAAGAGAATTGACCAAACAAGTTAATTCAACATAGCTGCAAAAATCCATACGGTCGTGGGAAATTTTCGCATGCCCGTGTGGATCCACGGGCTGTGAACAAACGCACGGCTGCGCGTTAAACTTCACAAATGCACCATTACAATGCTTTTACTTCGTTCTAAATATTAATAATCATTCTAATTGAATAAATGAAATATTATTGACTAGCTTCATCGATGAAAATCATGAATTTGCGAAGGGAATCAAAGATAGGGCTTATCGTCGACTTGAGATGAGAAAGCTTTGAAAACGGTCGGAAAACCAAGTAAAATCCTTCCAATTTAGCGATATGAGGTCGGGAAACAATGTAGAAGTGCTCTCAGACACTAGAGGATATTAGGATGAAGAGGAACAATAGTCCTTTTAAAAGGACTCACGCTCTTGGAGTTCTATACATCCGCACGGGCGTGTGGAAATTACACACGCCCGTGTACCTCCATAGGAAAGCTTCACAGGGGCAGGTGCACGCCCCTGTGTGCTCTCGGGAAAACACTCACTGCCTCTGAACACAAATACATGGGCATGTGATAAATACCCACGCCCGTGCGCCTCACTCACAGTGGGAGCCGCACGCCCCTGTGGTTGCTCTGGACATCCAAGAAAAATTGCTAAGTGTTCGGCACGCCTGTGTGGAAATCCCACACGGGCGTGGGCATTCACAAGCCCAATTCACAGGGGTAGCCACACGCCCTTGTGTCATCTCGGGATGGGGAGAGCTCCTCTGCAGAGATTCGCACGGGTGTGTGGAAATTACCCACGCCCGTGCGATTTTCACATGATCGCCCACAGGGGCGAGTCCACGCCCCTGTGTGCTTTCGGGAAAGTATGCCAATCTCTGCAGGACTTTACACGGCCGTGTGAAGATCGCATGGTTGTCCACAGGGGCGAGTCCACGCCCCTGTGCCTTCTCTGGATGAGCTCGCAATACAAAACCATGGCCGTGTGTTAATTCCACACGCCCGTGTGTTTTCTCTGGATACTTTGAATACTCTGCAGGCTCTCCAGTAAATTTCTGAACATGCTTACACACTTAGAGCCTGCCCCAATATGCAATTTATACAAGTGAAAAACATGAGAAATAGCTCAAACGACGAAAACTTCGCCTAATTCACATGAAAACTCACGATGAACTTGAGAACCCACGATAAAAATCGTAGCACAAGTATATAAAAATCAAGACACCAACACTCAACACTTTATTCATGCAAACACTAAACTAACAAATTAAGAAAACATTAAACACTTGGGTTGCCTCCTAAGAAGAGCTTGTTTAACGTCACTTAGCTTGACGTACCTTATCTTACCTCACGGGGGCTCATAGATGAAAGTTGCCCTATTACCCATGGCTTGGAAACATGATGAGCAAAATCTCTTGAGGGTAGAGATTGAATTGTCGGGCTTGAGACCGCTTTGAAATGGTTCACCCAAATTGTTCGGTTCACGCACGTCTCCAACAGTCGTGGAGCATTTCCGGTGGCGTCTCCTAGCCCTCTTCAATCTCCGGAGCACCTTCTTCAAGATCCCCGAGGTAGATGGTACTTCTTCCATCGAACTGAGCATCATGATCTCTTTATTGTCCTTCTCTTGGTCGAACAAGCCTTCGTATGGATCCGGATTGAACATCTCCTATATGTATTCATCAACAATCTCATTAGTAGCGTCTAGAAAGTACAAAGTATCATCGAAATCAAGAGAATGCCGCATGGCTTCAGGAAGGCGATATGTGAGCTTGTCATCTCCAACTCTCAAAGTTAGCTCTCTGCCGTCCATGTCAATCAATGCCTTGGAAGTCCGCAAAAATGGCCTTCCAAGTATCAAGGTTACGTCCGTATCCTCATTGACATCTGTCACTACGAAGTCAACCGGAAAAATGTACTTGTCCATCTTGACAAGCACATCCTCGATGATACCTCTCGGATGTCTCATCGTTCGGTCCACTAGTTGCAAAGTCATCCGAGTAGGTCTAGGCTCGCCCAAGCCTAGCTTTTGAAAGAAGATGTATGGCATGACGTTGATGCTAGCCCCTGAATCCACCAATGCCATTTCTTTACCTAGATTGCCGATATTACACGGAATGATGAAGCTCCCTGGGTCTTTCTTCTTGTTCGGCATGTTCTTTTGCAAGACCGCCGAGCATGACGCATCTAAGATCATTGAAGTACTCTCCTCCAACTTCCTCTTGTTGGTCAACAAGTCCTTCAAGAATTTTGCATACTTAGGCATTTGGGCCAATGCCTCAATAAAAGGAATATTGACATGGAGTTGCTTGAACAAACTCAGGAATTTCTTGTACTGTTTATTCCCTTGGTCATTCTTCAATCTAGATTGAGAAGGGATCCTTGGCTTGAAAGGTGGAGTGCCACCTCCTTCTCTTTGCTTGTTCCCTCTTCAACCTCTATAACCTCGGGTGTATGTTCATTTAACTTCTCATTCGGAAGCCTACCATCGACCTCACGACCACTTCTCAAAGTGATCGCCTTCACATGCTCTTTAGGATGGTCTCGGTATTGCTCGGCAAACTTCCATGTGGCCTTTCTGATAAGGACTTCACAATCTGCCCCACTTAATTTTCAAGATTATGCAACGAGGCGGTATGGTTGCGAAGTGTAGCCTCAACTGATTCAAACCTTATATTTGATGATTGTAAAAACCTAGTTAAGGCCTTTTCCAAATCGGTCATTCGGGTCTCCAAACCTGAAACTTTGTTTTCCACATTTGGGCCTTGTTGTTGGAAACCCGGTGACGCCATGGCCTTTGTGGAACTTAGTTGCTCCATGAGAAATTGGGATGATACTTCCAACCCGTATTGTAGGTGTTGATGTATGGGTTCCCTTGAGTCCTCATGCTATTGTAGGTGTTGACGTTCTCAACCGAAGATGCATCACCAACAGATATCGGGCCGCTACTCTGTTTGAAGTTAGAAGATCTAACTTCTTACTCAGTGATTCCACTTGAGCCGCCAATGAAGTCACTGCATCTATCTCATGGAGACCGGACACCTTTTTCTTCTACCTGGCATTCCATTGGTAGCTGTTTAACCCATTGACGGGTCTCACCGGGGGTCTTGCTACCTAAGGTACCTCCTGCTGCCGCATCCAAGAGTTACCTTGTACTCGGATTCAAACCATTGTAAAACGTTTGAACAATCATCCACTCCGGAAATCTATGTTACCGGTATTTTCTCAGGATCTCCTTGACCCTTTCCCACGTCTCAAATAGAGACTCCAATTCCAATTGTACAAAGGATGAGATTTCATTCCTAAGCTTTGCAGATTTTCCGGGAGGGAAATAACGGCCAAGAAAAGTTTCTACCATCTCCTCCCATGTGGTGATTGATGCTCTAGGTAATGAGTGTAGCCACTGCTTCGCTCTCCCTTTCAAGGAAAATAGGAAGGCCCTCAACTTGATGGCATCATCCGTTACCCCATTTATCTTCAGCATATCACACACCTCGAGAAAGTTCTCTATATGACTACTTGGATCCTCATCGGCTAAACCATTGAACTGCGCGGATTGCTGCAACATATGGATGAATGCCGGCTTCATCTCAGTTACGAGTGAATCGTGGAACGCACAATGCTCGATTGTATCCCCAATACTGATGAGTGCGGCATAATAGGATAATGTCCAGTCTCGCTCATTCCGCTTTTTGCCATGTTTTTCGGATTCTTCTACTTCCAAATAAGCTAGATTGGACTGTTCTGGCATAGGTTCTTTCCCTTTTCTTCTAAGTGTACGTTCAAGCTCGGGATCTCCTTCAATTAGTATGGAGGGATTCCCTTGGGGAGCATAACTCGAGGTGCACTCAAAAGAAAGGAAACAAAAAAATCGAGCGATGATAGAATAAAAATATGAAATAGAATGAATAAATAAATAGCTAAGAAAAACAAAGTGCAAAATATCTCTAAACGCCTACTCCCCAACAACGGCGCCAAAAACTTAACACGTCCGAATATGCGTGTACACCACAAGTGCATGGGTGTCGAAGTTATAATCCCAGATGAGTGTGTATCATATCCACAAAGTAGGAATAAAAAGACACTTAAATTGTTTCTTAACTAATGTGGAAGATGAATAGTGATATGTGTGACAAGATTCAATTCTCAAGAGTAAAAACAACAAGAAAGAGAGCACAAGTAAAGGAGAAGGTAAGGCAATCGATAAAGATGGGGTACCCGGGTATTGCTTCCTAATTAATGCAATAATGAGTTGTGGAAATCCTTAATTGCATAGTCCCAAATCTAAGGTCAACCATACCTAACTCTATACATGTTCCGGAGGAGAAATCGAACAATCTCAACACCTCGCACTCCTATAGAATTGCAATGAGCTCTAGGGAGTCCGAATGATAAACCCTATTCCTATGTATAGACCTAACCCTTTTGTCCATATGAAAGATCCCTAGCCACAATTAAGCCCTAGATGCTAAAATCACTTCAACGATTCACTCCGTTGCACTCCGTTGAACTCTTGGAATGTGGAGGTAGGATAGATCATACTGGAGAAGAAAGGGGATGCTCCGCTACCTCTCGACTCACCCTCTCAACCCTCTCCAATCTAGCTTTCTCTAACTCTCATAGCGTGTCACTCACTCATAAGAGTTACCAAGAAGAACTCACAGCCATAGTGTCACTCTAGGGGAGTATTCATATAATCAAGCATACAAGATTGGAACTCACAATAAACATCAATTAATTGAAAGCATAATAAAGAGATACAATGAAATGAATACACCCTAGGGTTCACAAATACCCAAGTACCCACTAGGGTTTAGCTCTCCATGGAGCTAGATACAATCAATGAAATCAAATGCAAAAACAAAGCATCCATAGAAAACCCCCTCATTAGTCATGGCCATAGTCTTGTGGAGAGTCCGATTCTCGTCATAAGGGTCCCTTTGCCCGGCCTAGGATACACCTCGTCGAATCGGTGCCGACGAAAGCTCTCCCACTAACCTTCTTCCAAACGGTGCTTGGCGATGTCGAGAGCCGTAGAACCTCTCCACACCCCTAGCCAATACCTCTCAAAACCCCAGCCGCAGCTCCTCTCAAGTTGGGGAAAAGATGAAGAAAAATGTCGAAATCGGGCGCTTAAATCGGCTTTTAAAGGGCTAGAATCGGGAATCCACACGTCCGTGTGAGCGCCCCTGTGGATTTTTCACACGAGCGTGTGGATTCTCAATTTTTCCTGCTTTTTCCGGCCGATCGTGAACAAAGGTCAGCATACGAGATTCTTGCTACAATTTTTACAGAGACTCTACTACAATACCGCCCCGACATACTCCCGAATCCATGCTTTTATTGAGGTAATGCAAACGGGCACATGTTTACGTCGTGGATTGCTTTACTTCTTCAATAACGGACATGTTGGTGGAGATCTTGTTCTATATGCACAAGTCGGAATGCTTGAATGTGACCCCCTTGTGCCCCTCCAAATGGTTATATACTAACTTGAATATGAGAAGGTTGGCACACATTCTGCATCCTCGATCCCGACGACTCGTGTCTTGCGCTTGAACCTTAGCAAGATTTCCTCCAAATTGGTGCATTTACGACTCCACATTGGCTTCTTTCTTTCATATTCGCCTCACAACCCTACCCGCATGAAAGTAACATAACTACACACATATTAGCGTTAAAAACCCGAGAAAAGTAATTCTCAACACAAGGAAAGAACACTTCGTATTCTTATCGCACAAGCACTTATCACTTGCTCACATATATTAGATCACGAATGGATTAGATGGGGAGACTTGTATCATCACGCCGAGAAATTCGGTGTTGGTAGCCCTCCATGTTAGGTTAAGCCGAAGAAGAGTAGGTTTACTCCTATTTGAGATTCCCTTGTACTTAATGCAATCGTAGGAATGTGGATTTGGAAGAAATTCCTATCAACGTTTATATGGGATTAGGGTTCAATCGCCGAGAAATTGGGGTTGTTCTAATCTAGAAATCTCTTGGTCCAATTTACCCTTGCATCTTTTAATCATCATCCATGTTTCATGATAACCCCTCAAGGAGATCCACATCCATAGGCATTTGCATTACATTGATTTTCTTGCTTGCTCATTGCTTGTTCTCTCTAATTTGTTGGTAATCTTGTATTTAGTTTTAATTGCATCTAGTGGAGTAAATCCCCTCACTTAAGATCTTAGGCTAGATAATAGCTCGAGAAGGAGTAATAGGAGATCTTAGCCCCGTGGAATATGATCCTCGTGTCTTCACACGAGGTATTACTTGGTGATCCCGTACACTTGCAGGGAAGAAATCAGAATGCTTGTCGAATTATTTCTCCCTTAGAGTGACACTAAGGTTGAGAGTCCATCTTGGTAGCCCTTGTGGATGAGTGACACACCATGAGGGTTAGACAATGCTAGATTGGAGAGGGTTGAAAGGGTGAGTCGAGAGGTAGTGGAGCATCCCCTTTCTCCTCCAGTGTGATTTATCCTACCTCCATGTTCCTAGAGTTCTTTGCGATCACAATAGAATGAAGTGCTAAGAGAGAAACTCCGTTGGGGCTTAGTTGCACGAGCGACAAAGTGATGCGTTGAAGTAATCCTTAGTATCTGAGGCTTAATTGTGACTAGGGGTCTTTCGCCTGGACCAAAGGGTTAGATCTACATATAGGAATAGGGTTTATCACTTGGAATCCCTAGAGCTTCTTGCAATTGTATACAGTGTGAGGTGTTGAGACTGAGCAATTTCTCTGTCGGGGCATAGTGTAGAGTTAGTCACAGTTGACCTTAGGTTTAGGACCGTGTATTTTAGGATTTCCACGACTCATTAAGAATCAGTGAGGAGACATAATAGTTGGTCTTGCACTTGAATCAATAACCTTAGGGGTAGTAATGTCCGAGTGCCCCTCTTTCTATCGATTGTCTTTTTTCTCATTTTATTGTGCTTCTCTTTCTTATTTTCTTTTAGTTCTTTCACATGAATTTTATTCTCACTATCATTGATTCATCTTCATCATAGTTAAATAGCAATCTTGGTGCTTCTGATCACTATTCCCTATGGATACGATATCCCACTCACCTGGGAATTTATTACTTCGACGAACCCGTGCACTTGCGGGTCACACGCAAGAGACGTTATCAGACGACAAGGGGTTTTCTCTATGGATTGCTTGCATTTATCTTTGATTTTATCATTGATATTGTATTGCTCCATGAAGAGCTAACCCCTAGTGGAAGCTTGGACTTGTAAACCCTAGGATGATTTTGTTTCATTGACTTCCATTATGTTTTCTTTAACTGATGTTTTAATTGAGTTTCAATCATGTACGTTGGTTGATTAGATTTTTCCTTAGAGTTACACTAGGGTTGAGAATCTATCTAGGTAATCCTTTGAAGGGGTATCAACTTCATTAGGATTAGACTTCGCAAGATTGAAGAGGGTTGAGAGGGTGAGTCGAGAGGTAGTGGAACGCCCCCTTTTCCTTCCGACGTGATATATCCTACTTCAATGTTCCAAAAGTTCTTTACAGTCATGATAGAGTGAAGTGCTAAGAGATAAATGCCACTGGGCTTAATTCGTGAGCAACAGAGTGGAGTGTTGAAGTAATCCTTGGTGCTGGGCCTTAATCGTGACTAGGGGTCTTTCGCCTGGACCAAAGGGTTAGATCTATATTAGGGAATAGGGTTTATCACTTGGAATCCCAAGAGCTTCAAGCAGTCCTATACAATGTGAGGCATCGAGAGTATCCCATTCCGCTGGGGCATAGTGTAAAGGGCATAGTGTTTATGAACAACTATTCCCTATGGATTCGACTACCCACTCACCGGGTATTTTTATTACTCGATAAACTGTGCACTTGTAGTACACACACACAAGGGTGTGTCATGTTTTTTAGCGCCTACATGGGAATAGGTATTTTTAGAAGCATTTGCACTTTACTATTTTTACTATTCATCACTTGTTCGATTTTACACTTTCCTATTCTTCCATCATTTTTGATTGCAACTCGGGTTATGACACGAGGCAACCCTTCGACATTAGTTAAAGGTGATCTAGACATTTGAAGGAGAATTCATAGATGGGGAAAGGAACTTGTACAAGAATGGACAAATAAAGTTGAGATAGAGGTTGAAGGGTCTGAAAATATGGTAGAACAACATGAGCAGCAGAGGACACACTCAGATTATGTAAGACACGTAGTTCTTGGCATGCAATCTAGCATTGTGAGGCCGCTGATTACAGCTCAGAGTTTTGAGCTCAAGCCAAGCTTTATCCAGATGTTATACCAGTCGATACAGTTTAATGGTTTGGCCGATGAGGATCCAAACAACTATATTGAGAATTTTCGAGAAGTGTACGACATGCTCAAGATTAATGGAGCCACAGATAATGCCATCAAATTGAGGGCCTTCGCATTTTTCTTGAAGGGGAGAGCAAAGCAACAGTTACACTCATTATCTAAAGCATCGATCACTACTTCGGAGGAGATTGTAGAAGCTTTCCTAGCTCGATATTTCTCTCCTGTAAAATCTATGAAGCTCAAGAATGAAATATCCTATTTTGTGCAAATGGAATTGGAGTCTCTTTTTTAGACATAGGATAGGTTCAAGGATCTCCTGTGGAAATGTCCTCAGCATAGGTTTCCCGAGTGGATGATTATCTATACATTCTACAATGGTTTGAACCCAAGCACAAAGCAATTACTTGATGCTACAGCAGGAGGTACTTTAGGTAGTAAAACCCCCGAAGAAGGCCAACAACTCATTGAGGAGATGGCTATGAACAATTATTAGTGGAATACACGAGACAAGAAGAAGATAGCCAGACTTCATGAGATCGATGCAGTTACATCATTGGCAGCCAAGGTTGAGTCCTTGAGTAAGAAGTTAGACACTCAAACTTCTCCTAGATTAGCGGCAGTGATGAGTTACACTGGATATGGGGGAGGACATGATTCATCTGATTGCCCGATTGCTATTGGTGCTACTTCTTCAGTGGAATAGGTGGATTTTGTAGGCAATGTAATGAGGGGTCAAGGAAATTCATATAGCAATACCTACAATCCCGGGTGAAGGAGGCACCAAAACCTTTCTTGGAGTAATCCAGGGCAACAAAAGGCCATGGTACCACCGGGTTTCCGATAACAACAATAACAACAAGCCCTGAATATGGAGAACAGAGTTTCAGAGTTAGAGAACTCACAACGCCCCTTGCGTGTAACCCGTAAGTGCATGGGTTTGTCGAAGTAATAAATCCCAAGTGAGTAGGGTATCTTATCCACAGAGAGTAGGGAATAAAAATACCTAAATTGCTACTTAACAAAGTGAAGATGAATAATGATTGTGTTGATAAGATGTGATGTAAATAGAAATAAAAGGAACAAGAATGAGAGGCACAAGTTAGTAAGAGCTAAGGCAATCGATAGAAGTGGGGTACTCGGACAATGCTCTCCCAAGGACTTATGCTTCAAGTGCAAGACCTACCATTATACTTCCTAATTAATGCTCAATGAGTCATGGAAATCCTAAAGCACACGGTCCAAAACCTAAGGTCAACCGTGACTAACCCTACACTGTATGCCGGTGGAGAAATCACTCAGTCTCAACACCTCACACTACACAAAGTTGTATAGAGTTCTAGGGATTCCAAGTGATAAACACTATTCCTATGTGTAGATTTAATCCTTTGGTCCAGGCGAAAGACCCCTAATTACAATTAAGCCACAGATACTAAGACCACTTCAACGTTTCACACTGTTGCTCGCGCAACTAAGCCCGAGCGGAGTTCATCCCTTAGCACTTCACTCTATTGTAACCGCAAAGAACTCTAGGAAATGGAGGTAGGATAAATCACACCGAAGGGGAAAGGGGACGCTTCGCTACCTCTCGACTCACCCTCTCAACCCTTTCCAATCTAGCTTTGTCTAACCCTCATGACGTGTTACCTATCTACAAAGATGACCAATATTGGCTCTCAACCCTAGTGTCACTCTAAGAGAGAAATCATTTAACATGCATTCAAGATTGGAACTCAAATAAAAGCATCAATTAAGGAAAGCATAATGGAAAGTCAGTGAAACAATAACATCCTATGGTTTACAAAAACCAAGTACCCACTATGGGGTTTAGCTCTCCATGGAGCACAATACAATCAACAATGAAATTGAAAGTAAAGATAAGCAGTCTATAAGAAACCACCCTCGGTATTCATATCGATGTTCTTGTGGAGTAGCCTCATCTTCTCCAAAGGTTCCCTTGTCCGGCCTAGGGCACACTTCACCGGATCGGTGCCGACGAAAGCTCCCCAATAACTTTCTTCCAAGCGAAGCGCGGTATCGAATCCGGAGACCCACTCCAAAGACGTGCCAAAAGCCTCTCAAAAGATGGAGAAACATTGGAGAGAAGGGGGAAAGAAGATCGCCAAAATCGGGCTGAATCGCGGTTTAAATAGGGCTTGAATCTGACATCCACACGCCCCTGTGGATTTTCCACACGGGCATGGATAATTTTCACACGCCGGTGTGGATTCTCTGGAAATCTGATTTTCGGACAATTGTGAACATTAACTGCTACACTATCTTGCTGTAGTGATTTACTTCAGTAACTTGCTACAGTACTTTACCGAAACACTCCCAATTACACATTTTTCATCGTGGCAACATAAACAGGCACACGTTTATACCGTAGATCTCAACTCTTCTTCAATCAAAAGCCTCTTTGGTGAAGATCTTGCTATCAATGCACACGTTGGGATACGCAAATGTGACTACCTTCGTGTCCCTCCAACTCATTGTAATGGCTTGAATACATGGAGGTTGGCACACATTCAAGTATCTTAGAGCCCCACTTGTGTCTTCGCGTTTGTTCCTTCGAAGATTCTACCAAATAGTGCGTTCACGATCTACTTTTGGCTTCTTTTCTTAATACTTAGCTTCACAACCCTACATGCACAAAAGAACACAAATACACATGTATTAGCGCTTAAACGTGATAAAAGTAATGCTCATCGAAAGGAAAGAACACTTCACATTCTTAACACACAAGCACTAATCAAGAACCGGATGACTAATTTAGAGAAGGCTTTGACCAAATTCATTCAATTATCAGATACGAGATTTCAGTCAGTTGAAGCCACACTTTGCCACCACACTGCATCATTGCATGACTTGGAGAACCAAGTGGGTCAAATTGCGAAGTCCTAAGATAAGCATTGTCCGAGTACCTACTGGGGCTAAGCGAAGTCCTAAGCGACAAACTCCACTGGAGCTTAGTTACGTGAGCAACAGAGTGAAGTGTTGAAGTAATCGTTGGTGCTGGGACTTAATCATAACTAAGGGTCTTTCTCTTGGACTAAAGGGTTAGATCTAAATTAGGGAATAGTGTTTATCACTTGGAATCCCTAGAGCTTCAAGCAGTCCTATACAGTGTGAGGCATTGAGAGTAACCATTTTTGTTAGAGCATAGTGTAAAGGGCTAGTCATGGTTGACCTTAGGTTTGGGACTATGTGTCTTTTGATCTCCATGACTCATTAAACATCAATTCGGAGATAAAATACTAGTCTTAGACTTGAAACAATAGTCCTAGGGTCAGCATTGTCCAACTATCCCATTTTACCATTCGTTTACCTCTCCTTACCCCTCTTGCTTTCCCTTTCTCTTTTACTTTTCTTTGCATTGATATTTTGAAGCAACATCACAACTTGGTTTTCACTCTAGCTAAATAACAATATTTTGTGTTTCTGAACAACTATTCCCTATGGATTCAACTACCCACTCACCGGGGTATTTTATTACTTCGACGACCCGTGAACTTGCGGTACACACACGTATGGGGTGTGTCAAGTTTTAGTGCCATTGCTGGGGAATAGACATTTTAGAAGCATTTGTACTTTGATATTTTAGCTATTCATCACTTGCTCTATTTCATACTTTTCTATTCTTCCATCATTCTGATTTGTTTTCTTTCTTTGATTGCAGCTCCAGGTTATAACCCGAGACAACTGATAAACGCCTAAATGTATGTATTTTATATGTATTAATCGTGTATTAATTGTGAACATGTTAACGAATTGATGCCCGTTTTATGTCTAAATTGGTTATTTCGAGTGTTGCAGGTCTTAAATGAGGTCAAACAATGCTCAAAAAAATGCAAATCGGATGAATTCGACATCAAAAAGCGGCATTTTTGGGGTCCCAGTCTGTAGCGAGCTGTAGCGACAGCATGGCGAGCCGTTGTTCTTCTGCTGCGACCATTTTGGGCTGGGAGTTTCACGGGCTCCATGCGCCCGCATGGATGCCCGTGAGGTTTCTTGAGAATTCTCAAGTCTCGATGCTTGTAGCAAAAACTACTGTAGAAAAAAATTCATGGCGAAAATCATGTGTGAGCACTTTGTAGCACGGCGAGGTTTTTGGGCATTTGGTGCATGAGCTTCACGGGCTCCATGCGCCCGCATGGAGCCCGCATGGACTGACGGGGTATATAAGAGCTGATTTCTTCTAGGGGCGAGGGAGGAGTTTTTGGGAGGGTTCTTCAAGCCGATTTTTCACCAATCTTTGAGAGGCAAGATTACATGTTTTTGGAGAAGGGAAATCTAAGGGAGAAGCTCGGATTTGGCTAGATCTTCATCGATCTCTTCTTTGGGAGTTTGTAGAGCGAGCGAGGGAAGCCGCCCCCATTGCGGCGTCCGTGGAAGCCTTTCCACCTAGCTTGGCTTGTCTTCCTTCTTCCATTGTTTGAGGGAGTTTTTATTATGCCTTTTTGTAGTTGTTTGCATGGATTTGTTGCTTGGATTTGTTTGTATGGGACGAGTAGACCCCAAGGTCACGGATGCTGGGTGAACCTTAGGGGTGAACTTTCATGTATTTGGATGATTTAAGTTTGTTTATTGCAATTGTTGTGTTTTGAGATTCATTCTTGGTGCTTTTGATGTGTTGCTTACATGAGAACTACTGTAAACCAAGCTGTTAGGGTTGTACTTGGTAGCGTGACCATCGCCCTTGTACTAGACACACCAAGTTTGGAAGGGATTCATGATGCGAATACGCCGTGACCATCGGGTGATTCATGCACCCCTCCACCATTAGGGGCTAGACCCGAGTTGTGTTCCGGCTCTAATTAGGGATTTCCCCACTTGTTAATGCAATCGTATGAGGATTTGATCGGAAGAAATTCGTGTCAATACTTATACGGATTAGGGGTCAATGGCGTGACCATCGGGTTGACCTAATCTAGGAAATCTCTAGGTCCAAACCTTCGATTGCATGACATTCTTAGCATCCTGTGCACTTTAGTAGCCCCTAGGGAATCCGCATCCGTGACCGTTCCTTTCCCACGATTTTATACCCCTCTCCGTATTTTTAGTCTCCACTTGTAGTTATCTTATTCAAATTAATAGATTAGAGAAACCTTTCGAATGCATCGGCTAGACATTAGCGAAGAGGAAGTAAGGGTAGATCCTTGGGCCCGGGGGAATCGACCCTCTCGTGCTCGCACAAGAGGTATTACTTGACGACTCCGTGCACTTGCGGAACACTCATCAAGTTTTTGGCGCCGTTGCCGGGGAACCACAAGGAATACTCGGAAAACTTAGAGTTTATTGATTTAGCCATTTTTTTCTTTTTATTTTGTTCATACGCTTCTTTTTTTGTACATATATCTCCATTCATTTAAAATTACTCTCCACTTTAAATATTTCTCTTTATCGATACCTCCCTAGTTATTCATTATCTACTATCATTAATGGATGCGACTAAGCGGTTGGATTGGTGCCTCTTATTTGCAAATCCCATGTTCGGATTTGCCACTTGAATCTCTAGCGAATTTGAACTAGAAGGAATGATGAGTTCACACATTTTTTTGACATTTGGAGGCGAGTGAGCGTTACAATGTGACGGGAGCTGTACCCTTTGGGAGAGCATGATGTGCAAGACCTATTCACGCATTATCACGGAATCCGATAGTGTGTTGCCGATGGGCTGAGCTTATTCCGCCTAATCTTTCCCCCATCCCTATTCATGAGAAAGTGAGGAACAATTCGATGCCTTTGGCATACCGGTTCATCAAATTGATGAGGAAATTGATTTTTCATCGGGGAAGTAGCTCGGGATCATCCGAATGTGAGATTCATGCTATGGAAGAGTGCGTGGATAGTAGCGACTCCACGGAAGGCGAGTAGAGGATTCGAGGATATTGATCTTGGGAAGTTTGGGAGACTAAAATCATCAATCGAGGAACCGCGGAACTAGAGCTGAAGCCGCTACCCAAACACACGGGTATGCATTTCTCGTAGAAGGGTCAAAGCTTCAATTATCATCGCCTCCGACGACCCCTAAACAAAAAAATCCGACCTTACGAGTGTACTAAAGAAGTATAAAAAAAGCAATTGCGTGGAAGATCTCGAGACATTAAGGGAATTAGCCCTTCTTTTACGTACACATAAGATTCTTATGGATGATACTCATAGGCCAGCGGCTATACCCCGAGAAGGCTTAATCCTAATATGAAAAGAAGTAGTGCGCGATGAGGGTGATCAAACTTCTTGATGCGAGGCATCATTTACCCCTATCTCGGCGGTGAGTGGGTAAGCCACATGCGAGTAGTGCCAAAGAAAGGGGAATGAGCGGTTGTCACTAATGAAAAAGAATGAATTAGTCCCCACTAGAACGAGTCACGAGGTTGGCGCGTATGCATCGACTCGAGAAAACTCAATGATGCTACTAGAAAAAGATCACTTCCCTCTACCTTTCATCGACCAAATGCTCGAGCGACTAGCGGGGCACTCATATTCTTGTTTCTTGGATGGCCTCTCCGGATATTTTTCAAATTCCCATTGCCCCGGAAGACCCGGGAGAAGACAACTTTTACATGCCCTTATGGTACTTTTCGCTTATCGCCGTATGCCCTTTGGATTATACAGCGCACCGACCACTTTCGGTGATGCATGATAGCTATATTTGACGATTTGGTGGAAGATATCATGGAGGTCTTCATGGATGATTTCTCGGTTTTTGGTAATTCTTTCGACCAATGCCTCAAAAATCTAGAGCGGGTCCTAGCGGATGTGAGGAAACTAACTTGGTTCTCAGGTGGGAAAAAGTGTCATTTCATGGTCAAGGAAGGCATTGTCTTTGGGTCATAAGATATCACAACAAGGAATTGAGGGTGGACAAGGCGAAGGTCTCCACTATCGAACAGCTGCCTCCCCCAACTCCGGTGAAGGCCATTCGGAGTTTTTTGGGCCATGCAGGTTTTTACAGAAGATTCGTCAAGGATTTTTCCTTAATTGCGGACCACTTACAAAGCTCCTTGAGAAGGGACGCGGCCTTTGAGTTCGATGATGAGTGTATGGCGCTTTCCTTACCCTCAAGAAAAAAACTTGTTGAGGCCCCGATCATCGTGTCCCACGATTGGAATTTACCTTTTTGAACTCATGTGCGATGCTAGCGACTTGCGATGAGGCGGGATTCTTGGGCAGCGCCGAGGGGTCATTTTCACCCTATATACTACATAAGCAAGACATTGAATGGTGCTCAGGAAAATTACACTACCACTGAGAAAGAAATGCTTGCTGTGGTTTTTGCATTTGACAAGTTTCGTTCATATTTGGTGCTATCGAAGGTGATAGTATTCACCGATCATTCCGCTCTGAAATATTTGTTGAGTAAGCGGGGATGCAAAACCTCGTCGATCCGGTGGGTACTCTTGCTTGAGAATTCGATTTAGAGATAAAAGGATAAGCGGGGGCGAAAAACCCTAGCCGCCCGACCACTTATCTCGTCTTGTGACCCCATCGGAGAGCACCAGCGAAAGGATGGAGATAAATGATGGTTTTTCACGATGAGCGGTTGTTTAGTGTCCGGGTCTTTGCAAGAAGAAGAAACTCCGTGGTTCGTGATTATGCAAACTTTCTTCTTCTGTAGGGACGGCGTCTGTTGGGCTAACTTATCAACAAAAAGAAAAAGTTCTACTACGATCGAAATACTACTTTTGGGAAGATCCTTATTTGTTTAGAACTTCTGCTGATCGGTGGTGAGGAGGTGCGTATCTCATTCGAGAAGGGTATTCTATCTTGGAGCATTGTCATGCCGGTCCCAGCAGGGGGACATTACGATGCCAACGGACAACCAGGGAAAAATTCTAGATCGCGGGATTTTTATTGGCCTTCCATTTTTCAAGGCCTACGAAGTTTGTTCAGCAGCTGCGATAGGTGCCAGCAGATTTGGGAATATTTCAAGGAGAGATGAGATGCCGCAATCCACGGACCCAAGCTTGTGAAGTGTTTGATGTGTGGGGAATTGATTTCATGGGACCTTTCCCTAGTTCCCGTGTGTCGAGTTCATTTTAGTTCTTGTGGATTATGTCTCTAAATGGGTGGAAAGCACAGGCGTTCCCCACAAGTGATGCCGCAGTGGTAGTAAAATTTTTTTGAAAAAAAGCTATTCTCCGGGTTTGGTACACGAGAGCGATCATCGCGATCGGGGGACTCATTTTTGTAATTCGCAATTTGCAAACACCTTGAAGCGATATGGAGTATCACACAGGGTTGCAACTCCATATCACCCTCAAACTAGTGGGCAAGTTGAAGTCTCTAACCGCGAATTGAAGCGAATTTTTGGAGAAATACGTGAGTCGACCACGGGGAAGGATTAGACGAGATCATTTGGATGATGCCCTTTGGGCATATCGGACGGCGTATAAGACACCCCTTGGAGCAACCCCTTATAGGCTGGTCTACGGGAAAGCTTGCCATTTACCCGTTGAATTGGAACATAAAGCGTACTGGGCTATTAAACAAATAAATTTTTGACCCTCATCTAATCGGCCATAAGAGGAAGTTCCAACTAAGCGAGTTGGATGAATGGCGCACTATGGCATATGACAATTCCTTGTTGTACAAGAAAAGGATTAAGGAGTATCATGACCGACACATCAAACAAGGTAAGCACTTCAAGGAAGGGACCAAGTTCTCCTCTTCAATTCAAGGTTACGACTCTTCCGGGGAAGTTAAAATCTAGGTGTACGGGCCCTTCACGAGTTTCTCAAGTCTTTCCCCATGGCGCCATCGAGATAACTCATCCGGAGAAAGGCACATTTAAGGTTAACGGTCACCGATTGAAGCCATACCTATCTTGGAACACTTCTCAAGGACTTGGAGGTAAGTCCCGACCATTTGATCCACCACGAGGTAAGTATGAAGATGCGTCGAGCTAATGACGTTAAACAAAGCGCTTCTTGGGAGGCAACCCAAGTTTTTTTAAATTCATTGTCTTTAAATTTTTCGTATTTCTTTTTAGTTTCTTAGTTGTGATTGAATGCATATGCTCGTGAGGTTCTCATATTTTTTTGTTGTCGTGCTCAACTCATGCTTAGGCTTTCTTGTGTAGCTCCGGACTTGAATTAGTATCATTTAGTTGTTTTTTTCATCGTTATTTGACGTTCATGAGGTTGTAATTCGTATTTTTATTGAGTTTGCAAGAGGAACCATGCCAATTTTTTTCAATTTTTCCGAGTCCATACGGGCTGTATCACGGCCCGTATGGGCCGCTATGTCATGTTCGGGGCCTTGTGGCCCTCCTTGCGGCCGCATAGAACCCCTCGCGGGGTACTTGTGCGCGTGGGCTGAGAGGCTCACGGGCGCCATGCGCCCGCATGGGCGCCCGTGAGGCTCTCGGCCTCACTTGCCGCGCGCGGGCTGGGGGGCTCACGGGCGCCATGCGCCCGCATGGGCGCCCGTGAGACCCTCAGGCTGGGTTTTTCCCAGCCCATGCGGGCGCCATGCGCCCGCATGGATCTCCCGCATGGGCTGGGCGGCCCATTAAAGGGAGCTTTGTCTCCCTTCCTCTCTTCTCCTTCATCTCCTCTTGTTTTTCCTCTCATCTCTCCTTCATTCTACTTCATTTCTCCACCATTTTTGTCTAGTTTTTTTCTTCTCTAATCACCTCTCCTCCATCTTGCAAACTTGCTCTTGGGTTTTTAATCGAAGTTTTATCAACCTTTTTCGCCGGATCTCATCACCTCACGCCTCAAGCTCTAATTCTAGGTTTTTGCTACAAACTTGGGTTTCATTGTGTTTTTCATTCTATTTTTTTGATGGTTGAATGATATATTTGGTTCTCATGATGTGGTGGTTGCCAAATTCTTTGAGTTTTTCCTTCATTTTGTAAATTTTTGGGAAGCTTGATGTGTAGGGAGAAACTCTTGCAAAAATTTTTTTCGCGAGGATTCTTGTAGCAATGGCTGAAATTTTTCATTCTTCACATTAAAATTGTTGTGTTTTTAAATTTTTTTCTTTGACTCCATGATATTCTAGTTACCTCCTATGATTGTATTCATAAAAAAATTTCGGTTTGATCACTTGTTTTTTTGTGGTATAGGTATGCCCGATCAAGCGAGTTTTATCAAAGCGGTCCGCGACACGATGTGGCATCAAGTGGAGTGCCATCCTTTGCCTTACCACAACATAGGGCGCGTTATAATCTCTTGAAGTCCAAGCCCTTTGGTATCATCCGTCGAGTTGACCGCAATGACCTCGAAACTCTAGGTTTGGCGAGACCCAGTGGCGGAGTTGATCAATCATGATGGTTGGGACGAAATTTTTCTCAATTAATGATCCGGCCTACCATGAGCTCACCTTGGAGGTTCTAAGCACAATTGAATTAAGCGAGACCATCCGGGATAACCTTCCAAGCTTTTGGAACAATGCGCGCCATTCTTGGCGATCAATTGGGTTGTTTCTTGGGCTTGTATGATGAGGATTTGTGAACACACCGGCATGTCAAAAGTCTTCAGTGACTTTCCGGCCACCATGACACACACACGGTTCGGAACATTATCTGCAGTCGGGCGCACGAATGAGTCACGGAAAGCATCCCGTCTTCACAATCCGCGCATCGTTATGTTCACGCCTTTGTTGAGTCAGGTATTGGTGGCCGGGGTGATAGCTTGGGGTAATCCTGCGCTCGACTTACTCATGCTTTATAGCATCATTGAGCACTACCCGATCCACCTTGGTCATCTCTTTTGCCGAATTGTTCAGTCCATCGAGGTACTTATACCGCCTTGGATCTATTTTTTGCTGGGCCATACATCACGCGTTTGATTCGAGGCATGGGTTTGATCGGACACCGGGACTTACCGTTGTTGGTGGATTTTTCACCCTTGGGGATGGCTACTTTGTTTTTCCATGGGAGTGGTGGAGAAGCGGTGACACCTATGCCCTTGACCGATACTCACCCACGGGGAGGCGCATCACCACTTCTCCACCACGGTCCGACTACGAGGCACGAAGGCGCCCCCCCCTCGGTTGAGCTTCGCCTCCGGGGAGATTCGAGGCGAGCTTCATTCCCGTCGCCAAGGACATCAAGAGACTCGCGAGACGCAGGGAGCAGGTTGGCGAGGGACATGCTGTGAGTTCTTTCTTTTCGTGCGTCGTCTTCTTCATCCTCGGCACCACCTCGGGGGCTACCACATCCTTAGCACCAGTGCATCTCTTGCAGAGCACCACCCGCATAGGAGCATGACTTTTTACGGACTTGAGCTTTTTGTTTTTGTATTTTTGTTTTTATTTTTGTTGCTTGTTGGTTGAACTTGTTTTTGTTAGCTTGGGTTCTTTCCGGCTAAACTTGTCTTGCTTTACTTTGACTATTATGCATGTTTTCCTTCCCCTTGTTTCTCTTCAGTGTCATGATCGCCTTATTTATTTTTGCAGGACTTCTCACCGATTGTTGCCTCTTCTCCTTTGCCCTTTGCTAGCATTGACTGCACTTTCACTTTGAACACTCTTCATCAAACAAATGGGGCGATCTCTTTACCCTTCCCTTTTTCATGCTTTATTTAATTTTTTTATGAATTCTCCACCATGTTACTAGCTGATTGAGTGTACATTGAGGGCAATGTACGATTCTAGGTAGTGGGGATGGGTTGTTGCATGCTTACTTCACCGATGATAGCTATGATATTTTGTTAGGAACCTCCGGCTTGAATGAATGATAGTAATGAGTTGTAAGGTTATTTGTGCTATAAAGGAAGTCGTGTTTTTCTTTCTAGTGCTTTCTTCACGAGCTTTGACACGGTGTTTCTACCCGTTTGACCTCGCTAACCCACTGCTTTGATTTAAAGTGTTAGAATGGTAAATTCATCCCTCAATGGTCTTTTTAAGAGCTTTTTGGTTCTTTTTGTTCATTTTGCTTTATCCCTTAGTGAAGTTTTGCATGAAGGTGCTCGGGGAGACATGTATATATTTGTTATCTTTAAAAGAGTCTATGTCGGTGTTCCTCTGCTAATTTGCTACGAATCGTCTATGTAGTGTATGTCGAGAGTAGGTTGGGTGGCTCTTGTGCCCTAATCGGCATGTGCATTCTTAGAAAGATTATAAAATATTTTTATGCAGTCTCGTTAGCGGACTCGAAAAGAAAAAGAAAAGAAGAGAAATGATGAAAAACAAAGAAAGAAGTTTTTGTTCTCCACGGACTCAATCATGCATTCACTTAGATACTAAAGTGTTGAATGTGGACGAAGGACTCTTGACCTACTATTGAGGGTGTCTTTAACATTTCTAACACCGGTGAGTCATTGAATGTGGTGTGAATGGGGAGAGCGAGGGACGAAAGCATACACACACTCACTTTGGGAAAGCACTCTAAAGGAATCATGACTATCTCTCTGAGTCGGTTGTTGTACAACTCATTTTCTTGAATTCATTTCAACTGTGCCTGTGGGGTTCTTCACTATTTGAGCTTGAGGTCGTACATTTAGCCGTTTATCATTTTGCCCTTATTCTTTCATGTGTGTTTGCTTGAGGGACAAAGCAAGCGCGCAGATAATAAGGGATATTTGATAGCGCTAAATGTATGTATTTTATATGTATTAATCGTGTATTAATTGTGAACATGTTAGCAATTGATGCCCGTTTATGTCTAAATTGGTTATTTCGGGATTGTTGCGAGGTCTTAAATAGGTCAAACAATGCTCAAAAATGCAAATCGGATGAATTCGACACTCAAAAAGCGGCATTTTTGGGGTCCGTCTTGTGCAGCATGGCGACAACATGGCAGCGTTTGTTCTTCTTCTGCTGACCATTTGGTGGGAGTTTCACGGACTCCATGCGCCGCATGGATGCCCGATTGAGGTTCATGAGATTCTCAAGTCTCGATGCTTTATGTAAAACAACGTAGATGACTGGCGGACGTGCAGCATCGGTGACAGCGTAGCACCGGCGGGTTTTTGGGCATTTGGTTTGTGAGCTTCCACGGGCTCCATGCGCCCGCATGGAGCCGCACGTAAAGCTGACGGGGTATATAAGCTGATTTCTTCTGGGGGCGAGGGAGTTTTTGGGAGGGTTCTTCGAGCCGATTTTCGCCAATCTTTGAGAGGCGAAGATTACATGTTTTGGAGAAAGGAAATCTAAGGGAGAAGCTCGTTTGGCTAGATCTTCATCGATCTCTTCTTTTGGGAGTTTGTGAGCGGCGAGGGAAGCCGCCCCCATTACGGCGTCCGTGGAGAGGCTCTTTCCACCTAGCTTAGCTTGTCTTCCTTCTTCCATTGTTTGAGGGAGTTTTATTATGCCTTTTGTAGTTGTTTGCATGGATTTGTTGCTTGGATTTGTTTGTATGGACGAGTAGACCCCAAGGTCACGGATGCCGGTGAACCTTAGGGTGGTTTCATCTGTATTTGGATGATTTAAGTTTGTTTATTGCAATTGTTTGTGTTTTGAGATTCATTCTTGGTGCATTTGATGTGTTGCTTACATGAGAACTACTGTAAACCAAGCTGTTGAGGTTTGTGCTTGGTAGCGTGACCATCGCCTTGTACTAGACACACCAAGTTTGGAAGGGATTCATGTATGCGAATCTCTGCGTGACCATCGGGTGATACACGCCCTCCACCATTAGGGCTGAACCGAGGTTGTGTTCGGCTCTAATTAGGGGTTTCCCACTTGTTAATGCAATCGTATGAGGATTTGATCGGAAGAAATTCTGTGTCAATACTTATACCGGATTAGGGAGTCAATGGCCGTGACCATGGTTGACCTAATCTAGGAAATCTCTGGGTCCAAACCTTCATTGCATGACATTCTTAGCATCCTGTGCGCTGGTAGCTAGGGAATCCGCATCCGTGACCGTTCCTTTCCACTGATTTTATACCCCTCTCCGTGTTTTTAGTCTCCACTTGTAGTTATCTTATTCAAATTAATAGATTAGAGAAACCTTTTCGAATCTGTTCGGCTGAGACATATAAGCGAAGAGAAGTAAGAGTGATCCTTGAGGCCCGGGGAATCGACCTCGTGCTGCACGAGAGGTATTATATAACGACTCCGTGCACTTGCGG